>NW_027448857.1:0-219155 GCF_030867145.1 Opisthocomus hoazin
TCAGAGCCCCCAGGACCCCCAACAGAGCCCCCAGGACCCCCAACAGACTCCCCGCGACAACAGTAAATCTGCCAAAAAAACAACAGAGCCCCCAGGAGCACCACGGAGCCCCCAGGACCCCAACAGAGTCCCCAGGACCCCAACAGAGCCCCCGGGACCCCAAGAGAGCACCCGGGACCCCAAGAGAGCACCCGGGACCCCAAGAGAGCACCCGGGACCCCAACAGAGGCCCCAGGACCCCCAACCGAGGCCCCACGACAACAATAAATCTGCCAAAAAAACAACGGAGCTCCCAGGACAACAACAGAGCCCCCAGGACCCCAACAGAGCCCCCAGGACCCCAACAGAGCCCCCAGGACCCCAACAGAGCCCCCAGGACCCCAACAGAGCCCCCAGGACCCCAACAGTGTCCCCGCGATAACAATAAAACTGCCAAAAAAACAACAGAGCCCCCAGGACCCCAACAGAGCCCCCGGGTCCACAACAGAGCCCCCGGGACCCCAACAGAGCCCCCGGGACCCCAACAGAGCCCCCGGGACCCCAACAGAGCCCCCAGGACCCCAAAACAAACGCCAGGACCCCAAAACAAACGCCAGGACCACAATCGAGCCCCCAGGTCCCCAACAGAGACCCCCAAGAGCACAACAGAGCCCCCAGGAGAACAACAGAGCCCCCAGGAGAACAACAGAGCCCCCAGGAGCACAACAGGGCACCCACGACCGCAACAGAGCCCCCAGGACCCCCAACAGAGCCCCCAGGACCCCCAACAGAGCCCCCAGGACCCCCAACAGAGCCCCCAGGACCCCCAACAGACTCCCCGCGACAACAGTAAATCTGCCAAAAAAACAACAGAGCCCCCAGGACCCCAACAGAGCCCCCAGGACCCCGAACAAAACCCCCGGGACCCCAACAGAGCCCCCGGGACACCAACAGAGCCCCCGGGACCCCAACAGAGCCCCGGGAGAACAACAGAGAACCCGGGAGAACAACAGAGCCCCCGGGAGAACAACAGAGCCCCCGGGAGAACAACAGAGCCCCCGGGAGAACAACAGAGCCCCCGGGAGAACAACAGAGCTGTCAAGACCCCAAAACAAACGCCAAGACACCAACAGAGCCCCCAGGACCACAACCGAGCCCCCAGGACCCCAACAGTGACCCCCAAGAGCACAACAGAGCCCCCAGGAGAACAACAGAGCCCCAGGAGCACAACAGGGCACCCACGACCGCAACAGAGCCCCCAGGACCCCCGACAGAGCCCCCAGGACCCCGACAGAGCCCCCAGGACCCCGACAGAGCCCCCAGGACCCCGACAGAGCCCCCGCGACAACAGTAAATCTGCCAAAAAAACAACAGAGCCCCCAGGACCACCACGGAGCATCCAGGACCCCAACAGAGCACCCAGGACCCCAACAGAGCCCCCGGGATCTCAAAAGAGCACCCGGGACCCCAACAGAGCCCCCAGGACACCAACAGAGCCCTGGGCCCACAACAGAGCCCCCGGGACCTCAAAAGAGCACTCGGGACCCCAACAGAGCCCCCGGGACACCAACAGAGCCCCCAGGACCCCAACAGAGGCCCCAGGACCCCCAACAGAGGCCCCAGGACCCCCAACAGAGGCCCCAGGACCCCCAACAGAGGCCCCAGGACAACAATAAATCTGCCAAAAAAACAACAGAGCTCCCAGGACAACCACGGAGCTTCCAGGACAACAACAGAGCCCCCAGGACCCCAACAGAGCCCCCAGGACCCCAACAGAGCCCCCAGGACCCCAACAGAGCCCCCAGGACCCCAACAGTGTCCCCGCGACAACAATAAAGCTGCCAAAAAAACAACAGAGCCCCCAGGACCCCAACAGAGCCCCCGGGTCCACAACAGAGCCCCCGGGACCCCAACAGAGCCCCCAAAACAACAATAGAGACCCCAGGGACCCCAACAGAGACCCCCGGGACCCCAACAGAGACCCCAGGACCCCAAAACAAACGCCAGGACCCCAACAGAGCTCCCAGGACCACAATCGAGCCCCCAGGACCCCCAACAGAGACCCCCAAGAGCACAACAGAGCCCCCAGGGAGAACAACAGAGCCCCCAGGAGAACAACAGAGCCCCCAGGAGAACAACAGGGCACCCACGACCGCAACAGAGACCCCAGGACCCCCAACAGAGCCCCCAGGACCCCGACAGAGCCCCCAGGACCCCGACAGAGCCCCCAGGACCCCGACAGACTCCCCGCGACAACAGTAAATCTGCCAAAAAAACAACAGAGCCCCCAGGACCACCACGGAGCCCCCAGGACCCCAACAGAGCCCCCAGGACCCCAACAGAGCCCCCAGGACCCCAACAGAGCCCCCGGGACCCGAAAAGGGCCCCCGGGACCCCAACAGGGCCCCCGGGACCCCAACAGGGCCCCCGGGGAGAACAACAGAGCTGTCAAGACCCCATAACAAACGCCAGGACCCCAACAGAGCCCCCAGGACCACAACCGAGCCCCCAGGACCCCAACAGAGACCCCCAAGAGCACAACAGAGCCCCCAGGACCCCGACAGAGCCCCCAGGACCCCGACAGAGCCCCCAGGACCCCGACAGAGCCCCCAGGACCCCGACAGAGACCCCGCGACAACAGTAAATCTGCCAAAAAAACAACAGAGTCCCCAGGACCACCACGGAGCCCCCAGGACCCCAACAGAGCCCCCAGGACCCCAACAGAGCCCCCAGGACCCCAACAGAGCCCCCAGGACCCCAACAGAGCACCAGGGACCTCAAAAGAGCACCCGGGAACCCAACAGAGCCCCCAGGACCCCAACAGAGCCCCGGGCCCACAACAGAGACCCCGGGACCTCAAAAGAGCACTCGGGACCCCAACAGAGCCCCCGGGACACCAACAGAGCCCCCAGGAACCCAACAGAGCCCCCAGGAACCCCAACAGAGCCCCCAAAACAACAATAGAGACCCCAGGACCACAACAGTGCCCCCAGGAGAACAACAGAGCTCCCAGGACCCCAACAGAGCCCCCAGGACATCAACAGAGCCCCCAGTACCTGAACAGAGCCCCCAGGATCCCAACAGAGCCCCCGGGACCCCAACAGAGCCCCCGGGACCCCAACAGAGCCCCCGGGAGAACAACAGAGCTCCCAGGAGCACAACAGAGCCCCCGGGACCACAACAGAGCCACCGGGACCACAACAGAGCCACCGGGACCACAACAGAGCCCCCGGGAACCCAACAGAGCCCCCAAAACAACAACAGAGACCCCGGGACCACAACAGAGCCTCCGGGACCACAACAGAGCCCCCAGGACGCGAACAGAACCCCCAGGACGCGAACAGAACCCCCCAGGACGCGAACAGAACCCCCGGAACCTCAAAAGAGCACCCGGGACCCCAACAGAGCCCCCAGGACCCCAACAGAGCTGTCAAGACCCCAAAACAAACCCCAGGACCCCAACAGAGCCCCCGGGACAACAACAGAGCCCCCGGGACCCCAACAGAGCCCCCGGGACCCCAACAGAGCTCCCGGGACCCCAACAGAGCTCCCGGGACCCCAACAGAGCCCCCGGGAGAACAACAGAGCTCCCAGGACCCCAACAGAGCCCCCAGGACACCATCAGAGCCCCCAGTACCCGAATAGAACACCCAGGACCCCAACAGAGCCCCCAGGACCTCAACAGAGACCCCAGGACCCCAACAGAGCTGTCAAGATCCCAAAACAAACCCCAGGACCCCAACAGAGCCCCCAGGAGCACAACAGAGCCCCCAGGAGCACAACAGTGCACCCACGACCGCAACAGAGCCCCCAGGACCCCCAACAGAGCCCCCAGGACCCCCAACAGAGCCCCCAGGACAACAATATATCTGCCAAAAAAACAACAGAGCCCCCAGGACCACCACGGAGCCCCCAGGACCCCAACAGAGCCCCCAGGACCCCAACAGAGCCCCCAGGCCCACAACAGAGCCCCCAGGACCCTAACAGAGCCCCCGGGACCCCAACAGAGCCCCCGGGACCCCAACAGAGCCCCCGGGACCCCAACAGAGCCCCCGGGACCCCAACAGAGCCCCCGGGACCCCAACAGAGCCCCCGGGCCCACAAGAGAGCCCCCAGGACCTCAAAAGAGCACCCGGGACCCCAACAGAGCCCCCGGGACACCAACAGAGCCCCCAAAACAACAACAGAGCCCCAGGGACCACAACAGAGCCCCCGGGACCACAACAGAGCCCCCGGGACCACAACAGAGCTTTCAGGACGCGAACAGAACCCCCAGGACCACAACAGAGCTCCCAGGACTCAACAGAGCCCCCAGGACCCCAACAGAGCCCCCAGGACCCCAACAGAGCCCCCAGGACCCCAACAGAGCCCCCGGGACCCGAACAGAGCCCCCGGGACCCGAACAGAGCCCCCGGGACCCGAACAGAGCCCCCGGGAGAACAACAGAGCCCCCGGGAGAACAACAGAGCCCCCAGGACAACAACAGAGCCCCCAGGACCACAACAGAGCCCCCAGGACCACAACAGAGCTGTCAAGACCCCAAAACAAACGCCAGGACCCCAACAGAGCCCCCAGGACCACAACCGAGCCCCCAGGACCCCAACAGAGACCCCCAAGAGCACAACAGAGCCCCCAGGAGAACAACAGAGCCCCCAGGAGCACAACAGGGCACCCACGACCGCAACAGAGCCCCCAGGACCCCGACAGAGCCCCCAGGACCCCCAACAGAGCCCCCAGGACCCCCAACAGAGCCCCCAGGACCCCCAAAAGAGCCCCCGAGACCCCGACAGACTCCCCGCGACAACAGTAAATCTGCCAAAAAAACAACAGAGCCCCCAGGAGCCCAACAGAGACCCCCAAGAGCACAACAGAGCCCCCAGGAGAACAACAGAGCCCCCAGGAGCACAACAGGGCACCCACGACCCCAACAGAGCCCCCAGGACCCGAAAAGAGCCCCCAGGACCCGAAAAGAGCCCCCAGGACCCGAAAAGAGCCCCCAGGACCCCAACAGGGCCCCCGGGAGAACAACAGAGCCCCCGGGAGAACAACAGAGCTGTCAAGACCCCATAACAAACGCCAGGACCCCAACAGAGACCCCAGGACCACAACCGAGCCCCCAGGACCCCAACAGAGACCCCCAAGAGCACAACAGAGCCCCCAGGACCCCGACAGAGCCCCCAGGACCCCGACAGAGCCCCCAGGACCCCGACAGAGACCCCGCGACAACAGTAAATCTGCCAAAAAAACAACAGAGTCCCCAGGACCACCACGGAGCCCCCAGGACCCCAACAGAGCCCCCAGGACCCCAACAGAGCCCCAGGACCCCAACAGAGCCCCAGGACCCCAACAGAGCCCCAGGACCCCAACAGAGCCCCAGGGACCTCAAAAGAGCACCCGGGAACCCAACAGAGCCCCCAGGACCCCAACAGAGCCCCGGGCCCACAACAGAGACCCCGGGACCTCAAAAGAGCACTCGGGACCCCAACAGAGCCCCCGGGACACCAACAGAGCCCCCAGGAACCCAACAGAGCCCCCAGGAACCCAACAGAGCCCCCAAAACAACAATAGAGACCCCAGGACCACAACAGTGCCCCCAGGAGAACAACAGAGCTCCCAGGACCCCAACAGAGCCCCCAGGACATCAACAGAGCCCCCAGTACCTGAACAGAGCCCCCAGGATCCCAACAGAGCCCCCGGGATCCCAACAGAGCCCCCGGGACCCCAACAGAGCCCCCGGGACCCCAACAGAGCCCCCGGGACCCCAACAGAGCCCCCAAAACAACAATAGAGACCCCGGGACCACAACAGAGCCTCCGGGACCACAACAGAGCCCCCAGGACGCGAACAGAACCCCCAGGACGCGAACAGAACCCCCAGGACGCGAACAGAACCCCCGGAACCTCAAAAGAGCACCCGGGACCCCAACAGAGCCCCCGGGACCCCAACAGAGCCCCCGGGACCCCAACAGAGCCCCCAGTACCCGAATAGAACACCCAGGACCCCAACAGAGCCCCCAGGACCCCAACAGAGCTGTCAAGACCCCAAAACAAACCCCAGGACCCCAACAGAGCCCCCGGGACAACAACAGAGCCCCCGGGACCCCAACAGAGCCCCCGGGACCCCAACAGAGCTCCCGGGACCCCAACAGAGCCCCCGGGAGAACAACAGAGCCCCCAGGACCCCAACAGAGCCCCCAGGACCCCAACAGAGCCCCCAGGACCCCAACAGAGCCCCCAGGACCCCAACAGAGCCCCCAGTACCCGTATAGAACACCCAGGACCCCAACAGAGCCCCCAGGACCTCAACAGAGACCCCAGGACCCCAACAGAGCTGTCAAGACCCCAAAACAAACCCCAGGACCCCAACAGAGCCCCCAGGAGCACAACAGAGCCCCCAGGAGCACAACAGTGCACCCACGACCGCAACAGAGCCCCCAGGACCCCCAACAGAGCCCCCAGGACCCCCAACAGAGCCCCCAGGACAACAATATATCTGCCAAAAAAACAACAGAGCCCCCAGGACCACCACGGAGCCCCCAGGACCCCAACAGAGCCCCCAGGACATCAACAGAGCCCCCAGGCCCACAACAGAGCCCCCAGGCCCACAACAGAGCACCCGGGACCCTAACAGAGCCCCCGGGACCCCAACAGAGCCCCCGGGACCCCAACAGAGCCCCCGGGACCTCAAAAGAGCACCCGGGACCCCAACAGAGCCCCCGGGACCCCAACAGAGCCCCCAGGAACCCAACAGAGCCCCCAAAACAACAACAGAGCCCCAGGGACCACAACAGAGCCCCCGGGACCACAACAGAGCCCCCGGGACCACAACAGAGCCCTCAGGACGCGAACAGAACCCCCAGGACCACAACAGAGCTCCCAGGACTCAACAGAGCCCCCAGGACCCCAACAGAGCCCCCAGGACCCGAACAGAGCCCCCGGGACCCGAACAGAGCCCCCGGGACCCGAACAGAGCCCCCGGGACAACAACAGAGCCCCCGGGACAACAACAGAGCCCCCGGGACAACAACAGAGCCCCCGGGACAACAACAGAGCCCCCGGGACAACAACAGAGCCCCCGGGACAACAACAGAGCCCCCGGGACCACAACAGAGCCCCCAGGACCACAACAGAGCCCCCAGGACCACAACAGAGCTGTCAAGACCCCCAAAACAAACGCCAGGACCCCAACAGAGCCCCCAGGACCACAACCGAGCCCCCAGGACCCCAACAGAGACCCCCAAGAGCACAACAGAGCCCCCAGGAGAACAACAGAGCCCCCAGGAGCACAACAGGGCACCCACGGACCGCAACAGAGCCCCCAGGACCCCGACAGAGCCCCCAGGACCCCCGACAGAGCCCCCAGGACCCCCGACAGAGCCCCCAGGACCCCCGACAGACTCCCCGCGACAACAGTAAATCTGCCAAAAAAACAACAGAGCCCCCAGGACCACCACGGAGCCCCCAGGACCCCAACAGAGGCCCCAGGACCCCCAACAGAGGCCCCAGGACCCCCAACAGAGGCCCCACGACAACAATAAATCTGCCAAAAAACAACAGAGCTCCCAGGACAACCACGGAGCTTCCAGGACAACAACAGAGCCCCCAGGACTCCACCAGAGCCCCCAGGACCCCAACAGAGCCGCCAGGACCCCAACAGAGCCCCCAGGACCCCAACAGTGTCCCCGCGACAACAATAAAGCTGCCAAAAAAACAACAGAGCCCCCAGGACCCCAACAGAGCCCCCGGGTCCACAACAGAGCCCCCGGGACCTCAACAGAGCCCCCGGGACCCCAACAGAGCCCCCGGGACCCCAACAGAGCCCCCGGGACCCCAACAGAGCCCCCAAAACAACAATAGAAACCCCAGGACCACAACAGAGCCCCCGGGACCACAACAGAGCCCCCGGGACCCCAACAGAGACCCCCGGGACCCCAACAGAGCTCCCGGGAGAACAACAGAGCCCCCAGGACCCCAACAGAGCCCCCAGGACCCCAACAGAGCCCCCAGGACCCCAACAGAGCCCCCAGGACCCCAAAAAAAAAACGCCAGGACCACAATCGAGCCCCCAGGACCCCAACAGAGACCCCCAAGAGCACAACAGAGCCCCCAGGAGCACAACAGGGCACCCACGACCGCAACAGAGACCCCAGGACCCCCAACAGAGCCCCCAGGACCCCCAACAGAGCCCCCAGGACCCCCAACAGAGCCCCCAGGACCCCCAACAGAGCCCCCAGGACCCCGACAGACTCCCCGCGACAACAGTAAATCTGCCAAAAAAACAACAGAGCCCCCAGGACCCCAACAGAGCCCCCAGGACCCCAACAGAGCCCCCGGGACCCCAACAGAGCCCCCGGGACCCCAACAGAGCCCCCGGGACCCCAACAGAGCTGTCAATACGCCAAAACAAACGCCAGGACCCCAACAGAGCCCCCAGGACCACAACCGAGCCCCCAGGACCTCAACAGAGACCCCCAAGAGCACAACAGAGCCCCCCAGGAGAACAACAGAGCCCCCAGGAGAACAACAGGGCACCCACGACCGCAACAGAGCCCCCAGGACCCCCAACAGACCCCCCAGGATCCCGACAGAGCCCCCAGGACCCCGACAGAGCCCCCAGGACCCCGACAGAGCCCCCAGGACCCCAACAGAGACCCCGCGACAACAGTAAATCTGCCAAAAAAACAACAGAGCCCCCGGGACCCCAACAGAGCCCCCGGGACCCCAACAGACCCCCCGGGACCCCAACAGAGCACTCGGGACCCCAACAGAGCCCCCGGGACACCAACAGAGCCCCCGGGACACCAACAGAGCCCCCGGGAACCCAACAGAGCCCCCAAAACAACAATAGAGACCCCGGGACCACAACAGAGACCCCGGGACCCCAACAGAGCCCCCGGGACACCAACAGAGCCCCCGGGACACCAACAGAGACCCCCGGGACCCCAACAGAGCCCCCAGGACACCAACAGTGCCCCCAGGAGAACAACAGAGCTCCCAGGACCCCAACAGAGCCCCCAGGACATCAACAGAGCCCCCAGGACATCAACAGAACACCCAGGATACCAACAGAGCCCCCAGGACCCAAACAGAGCCCCCAGGACCCCAACAGAGCCCCCAGGACCCCAACAGAGCCCCCAGGACCCCAACAGAGCTCCCGGGACCCCAACAGAGTCCCCGGGACCCCAACAGAGACCCCCAGGACCCTAATAGAGACCCCCAGGACCCTAATAGAGACCCCCAGGACCCCAACAGAGCCCCCAGGACCCCAACAGAGCCCCCAGGACCCCAACAGAGCCCCCGGAACCCAAACAGAGCCCCCGGGACCACAACAGAGCCCCCAGGACAACAACAGAGCTCCCAGGACTCAACAGAGCCCCCAGGACCCCAACAGAGCCCCCGGGACCCGAACAAAACCCCCGGGACCCCAACAGAGCCCCCGGGACCTCAAAAGAGCACTCGGGACCCCAACAGAGCCCCCGGGACACCAACAGAGCCCCCGGGACACCAACAGAGCCCCCAGGAACCCAACAGAGCCCCCAAAACAACAATAGAGACCCCAGGACCACAACAGAGACCCCGGGACCTCAACAGAGCCCCCGGGACACCAACAGAGCCCCCGGGACCCCAACAGAGACCCCCGGGACCCCAACAGAGACCCCCGGGACACCAACAGTGCCCCCAGGAGAACAACAGAGCTCCCAGGACCCCAACAGAGCCCCCAGGACATCAACAGAGCCCCCAGTACCTGAACAGAACACCCAGGATACCAACAGAGCCCCCAGGACCCAAACAGAGCCCCCAGGACCCCAACAGAGCCCCCAGGACCCCAACAGAGCCCCCAGGACCCCAACAGAGCCCCCAGGACCCCAACAGAGCTCCCGGGACAACAACAGAGTCCCCAGGACCCCAACAGAGACCCCCAGGACCCTAATAGAGACCCCCAGGACCCTAATAGAGACCCCCAGGACCCCAACAGAGCCCCCAGGACCCCAACAGAGCCCCCAGGACCCCAACAGAGCCCCCGGAACCCAAACAGAGCCCCCGAGACCACAACAGAGCCCCCAGGACAACAACAGAGCTCCCAGGACTCAACAGAGCCCCCAGGACCCCAACAGAGCCCCCGGGACCCGAACAAAACCCCCGGGACCCGAACAAAACCCCCGGGACCCCAAAACAAACGCCAGGACCCCAACAGAGACCCCAGGACCACAACAGAGACCCCCAGGACCACAACAGAGACCCCCAGGACCACAACAGAGCCCCCAGGAGCACAACAGGGAACCCACGACCGCAACAGAGCCCCCAGGACCCCAAACAGAGCCCCCAGGACCCCGACAGAGCCCCCAGGACCCCGACAGAGCCCCCAGGACCCCGACAGAGCCCCCAGGGACCTCAAAAGAGCACTCGGGACCCCAACAGAGCCCCCAGGAACCCAACAGAGCCCCCAAAACAACAATAGAGACCCCGGGACCACAACAGAGCCCCCGGGACCCCAACAGAGCCCCCGGGAGAACAACAGTGCTCCCAGGACCCCAACAGAGCCCCCAGGACATCAACAGAGCCCCCAGTACCTGAACAGAACACACAGGATCCCAACAGAGCCCCCGGGACCCCAACAGAGCCCCCGGGACATCAACAGAGCCCCCAGGACCCCAACAGAGCCCCCGGGACACCAACAGAGACCCCCAGGACCCCAACAGAGACCCCCAGGACCCCAACAGAGACCCCCAGGAGAACAACAGAGCTCCCAGAACCCCAACAGAGCCCCCAGGACATCAACAGAGCCCCCAGTACCTGAACAGAACACCCAGGATCCCAACAGAGCCCCCAGGACACCAACAGAGCCCCCAGGACACCAACAGAGCCCCCAGGACACCAACAGAGCCCCCAGGACACCAACAGAGCCGTCGAGACCCCAAAACAAACCCCAGGACCCCAACAGATACCCCAGGACCCCAACAGAGACCCCCAGGACCCCAACAGAGACCCCCAGGACCCCAACAGGGGCCCCATTAACCCAGCGAAGACCCCAGGACCCCAACAGAGCCCCCAGGCCCACAACAGAGCCTCCAGGACCTGAACAGAGCCTCCACGATCCTAACAGAACCCCCAATACCCCAGCGACAACCCCAGAACAACAAAGTGCCCCCGGCACCCCAACAGAGCCCCCGGGACCCACAACAGAGCCCCCGGGACCCACAACAGAGCCCCCGGGACCCACAACAGAGCCTTCGGGACCCGAACAAAACCCCCGGGACCCCAACAGAGCCCCCGGGACCCAAACAGAGCCCCCGGGACCCAAACAGAGCCCCCGGGACCCCAAAACAAACGCCAGAACCCCAACAGAGCCCTCAGGACCACAACCGAGCCCCCAGGACCCCAACAGAGACCCCCAAGAGCACAACAGAGCCCCCAGGAGAACAACAGAGCCCCCAGGAGAACAACAGGGCACCCACGACCGCAAAAGAGCCCCCAGGACCCCCAACAGAGCTCCCAGGATCCCGACAGAGCCCCCGGGACCCCAACAGAGCCCCCGGGACCCCAACAGAGCCCCCGGGACCCCAACAGAGCCCCCAGGACCCCGACAGAGCCCCCAGGACCCCGACAGAGCCCCCGCGACAACAGTAAATCTGCCAAAACAACAACAGAGCCCCCAGGACCACCACGGAGCCCCCAGGACCCCAACAGAGCCCCCGGGACCCCAACAGAGCCCCCGGGACCCCAACAGAGCCCCCGGGACCCCAACAGAGCCCCCAAAACAACAATAGAGACCCCGGGACCACAACAGAGCCCCCGGGACCACAACAGAGCCCCCGGGACCACAACAGAGACCCCGGGACCACAACAGAGCCTCCGGGACCACAACAGAGCCCCCAGGACGCGAACAGAACCCCCAGGACGCGAACAGAACCCCCGGAACCTCAAAAGAGCACCCGGGACCCCAACAGAGCCCCCGGGACCCCAACAGAGCCCCCAGTACCCGAATACAACACCCAGGACCCCAACAGAGCCCCCAGGACCCCAACAGAGCTGTCAAGACCCCAAAACAAACCCCAGGACACCAACAGAGCCCCCGGGACCCCAACAGAGCCCCCGGGACCCCAACAGAGCCCCCGGGACCCGAATAGAACACCCAGGACCCCAACAGAGCCCCCAGGACCTCAACAGAGACCCCAGGACCCCAACAGAGCTGTCAAGACCCCAAAACAAACCCCAGGACCCCAACAGAGCCCCCAGGAGCACAACAGAGCCCCCAGGAGCACAACAGTGCACCCACGACCGCAACAGAGCCCCCAGGACCCCCAACAGAGCCCCCAGGACCCCCAACAGAGCCCCCAGGACAACAATAAATCTGCCAAAAAAACAACAGAGCCCCCAGGACCACCACGGAGCCCCCAGGACCCCAACAGAGCCCCCAGGACCCCAACAGAGCCCCCAGGCCCACAACAGAGCCCCCAGGCCCACAACAGAGCCCCCGGGACCCCAACAGAGCCCCCGGGCCCACAAGAGAGCCCCCGGGACCCCAACAGAGCCCCCGGGACCCCAACAGAGCCCCCGGGACCCCAACAGAGCCCCCGGGACCCCAACAGAGCTCCCAAAACAACAACAGAGCCCCCGGGACCACAACAGAGCCCCCGGGACCCCAACAGAGCCCCCGGGACCACAACAGAGCCCCCGGGACCACAACAGAGCCCCCGGGACCACAACAGAGCCCCCGGGACCACAACAGAGCCCTCAGGACGCGAACAGAACCCCCAGGACCACAACAGAGCTCCCAGGACTCAACAGAGCCCCCAGGACCACAACAGAGCCCCCAGGACCCCAACAGAGCCCCCGGGACCCGAACAAAACCCCCGGGACCCGAACAAAACCCCCGAGAGAACAACAGAGCCCCCAGGACCACAACAGAGCCCCCAGGACCACAACAGAGCTGTCAAGACCCCAAAACAAACGCCAGGACCCCAACAGAGCCCCCAGGACCACAACCGAGTCCCCAGGACCCCAACAGAGACCCCCAAGAGCACAACAGAGCCCCCAGGAGAACAACAGAGCCCCCAGGAGCACAACAGGGCACCCACGACCGCAACAGAGCCCCCAGGACCCCGACAGAGCCCCCAGGACCCCCAACAGAGCCCCCAGGACCCCCAACAGAGCCCCCAGGACCCCCAACAGACTCCCCGCGACAACAGTAAATCTGCCAAAAAAACAACAGAGCCCCCAGGACCACCACGGAGCCCCCAGGACCCCAACAGAGGCCCCAGGACCCCCAACAGAGGCCCCAGAACCCCCAACAAAGGCCCCACGACAACAATAAATCTGCCAAAAAACAACAGATCTCCCAGGACAACCACGGAGCTTCCAGGACAACAACAGAGCCCCCAGGACCCCAACAGAGCCCCCAGGACCCCAACAGAGCCCCCAGGACCCCAACAGAGCCCCCAGGACCCCAACAGTGTCCCCGCGACAACAATAAAGCTGCCAAAAAAACAACAGAGCCCCCAGGACCCCAACAGAGCCCCCAGGACCCCGACAGAGCCCCCAGGACCCCGACAGACTCCCCGCGACAACAGTAAATCTGCCAAAAAAACAACAGAGCCCCCAGGACCCCAACAGAGCCCCCAGGACCCCAACAGAGCCCCCAGGACCCCAACAGAGCCCCCGGGACCCCAACAGAGCTGTCAATACGCCAAAACAAACGCCAGGACCCCAACAGAGCCCCCAGGACCACAACCGAGCCCCCAGGACCCCAACAGAGACCCCCAAGAGCACAACAGAGCCCCCAGGAGAACAACAGAGCCCCCAGGAGAACAACAGGGCACCCACGACCGCAACAGAGCCCCCAGGACCCCCAACAGACCCCCCAGGACCCCGACAGAGCCCCCAGGACCCCGACAGAGCCCCCAGGACCCCGACAGAGCCCCCAGGACCCCGACAGAGACCCCAGGACCCCGACAGAGACCCCGCGACAACAGTAAATCTGCCAAAAAAACAACAGAGCACCCAGGACCACCACGGAGCCCCCAGGACCCCAACAGAGCCCCCAGGACCCCAACAGAGCCCCCAGGACCCCAACAGAGCCCCCAGGACCTCAAAAGAGCACCCGGGACCCCAACAGAGCCCCGGGCCCACAACAGAGCCCCCGGGACCTCAAAAGAGCACTCGGGACCCCAACAGAGCCCCCGGGACACCAACAGAGCCCCCGGGACACCAACAGAGCCCCCGGGACACCAACAGAGCCCCCGGGACACCAACAGAGCCCCCGGGACACCAACAGAGCCCCCGGGACACCAACAGAGCCCCCAAAACAACAATAGAGACCCCGGGACCACAACAGAGCTCCCGGGACAACAACAGAGCTCCCGGGACAACAACAGAGTCCCCAGGACCCCAACAGAGACCCCCAGGACCCTAATAGAGACCCCCAGGACCCTAATAGAGACCCCCAGGACCCCAACAGAGCCCCCAGGACCCCAACAGAGCCCCCGGAACCCAAACAGAGCCCCCGGAACCCAAACAGAGCCCCCAGGACAACAACAGAGCTCCCAGGACTCAACAGAGCCCCCGGGACCCCAACAGAGCCCCCGGGACCCCAACAGAGCCCCCGGGACCCCAAAACAAACACCGGGACCCCAACAGAGCCCCCAGGACCACAACAGAGCCCCCAGGACACAAACAGAGACCCCCAGGAGCACAACAGAGCCCCCAGGAGCACAACAGAGCCCCCAGGACCACAACAGAGCCCCCAGGACACAAACAGAGCCCCCAGGACCCCGACAGAGCCCCCAGGACCCCGACAGAGCCCCCAGGGACCTCAAAAGAGCACTCGGGACCCCAACAGAGCCCCCAGGAACCCAACAGAGCCCCCAGGAACCCAACAGAGCCCCCAAAACAACAATAGAGACCCCGGGACCACAACAGAGCCCCCGGGACCACAACAGAGCCCCCGGGACCCCAACAGAGCCCCCGGGAGAACAACAGTGCTCCCAGGACCCCAACAGAGCCCCCAGGACATCAACAGAGCCCCCAGTACCTGAACAGAACACACAGGATCCCAACAGAGCCCCCCGGGACCCCAACAGAGCCCCCGGGACCCCAACAGAGACCCCCAGGACCCCAACAGAGACCCCAGGAGAACAACAGAGCTCCCAGAACCCCAACAGAGCCCCCAGGACATCAACAGAGCCCCCAGTACCTGAACAGAACACCCAGGATCCCAACAGAGCCCCCAGGACACCAACAGAGCCCCCAGGACACCAACAGAGCCCCCAGGACACCAACAGAGCCGTCGAGACCCCAAAACAAACCCCAGGACCCCAACAGATACCCCAGGACCCCAACAGAGACCCCCAGGACCCCAACAGAGACCCCCAGGACCCCAACAGAGACCCCATTAACCCAGCGAAGACCCCAGGACCCCAACAGAGCCCCCAGGCCCACAACAGAGCCTCCAGGACCTGAACAGAGCCTCCACGATCCTAACAGAACCCCCAATACCCCAGCGACAACCCCAGAACAACAAAGTGCCCCCGGCACCCCAACAGAGCCCCCGGGACCCACAACAGAGCCCCCGGGACCCACAACAGAGCCCCCAGGACCCCAACAGAGCCCCCGGGACCCCAACAGAGCCCCCGGGACCCCAAAACAAACGCCAGAACCCCAACAGAGCCCTCAGGACCACAACCGAGCCCCCAGGACCCCAACAGAGACCCCCAAGAGCACAACAGAGCCCCCAGGAGAACAACAGAGCCCCGAAGAGCACAACAGGGCACCCACGACCGCAAAAGAGCCCCCAGGACCCCCAACAGAGCTCCCAGGATCCCGACAGAGCCCCCGGGACCCCAACAGAGCCCCCGGGACACCAACAGAGCCCCCGCGACAACAGTAAATCTGCCAAAACAACAACAGAGCCCCCAGGACCACCACGGAGCCCCCGGGACCCCAACAGAGCCCCCGGGACCCCAACAGAGCCCCCGGGACCCCAACAGAGCCCCCAAAACAACAATAGAGACCCCAGGACCACAAGAGAGCCCCCGGGACCACAACAGAGCCCCCGGGACCACAACAGAGCCCCCAAAACAACAATAGAGACCCCGGGACCACAACAGAGCCTCCGGGACCACAACAGAGCCCCCAGGACGCGAACAGAACCCCCAGGACGCGAACAGAACCCCCAGGACGCGAACAGAACCCCCGGAACCTCAAAAGAGCACCCGGGACCCCAACAGAGCCCCCGGGACCCCAACAGAGCCCCCAGTACACGAATAGAACACCCAGGACCCCAACAGAGCCCCCAGGACCCCAACAGAGACCCCCAGGACCCCAACAGAGCCCCCGGGACCCCAACAGAGCCCCCGGGACCCCAACAGAGCCCCCGGGACCCCAACAGAGCCCCCGGGACCCCAAAACAAACGCCAGGACACCAACAGAGCCCCCAGGACCACAACAGAGCCCCCAGGACCCAAACAGAGACCCCCAGGAGCACAACAGAGACCCCCAGGAGCACAACAGAGCCCCCAGGAGCACAACAGAGCGCCCAGGAGAACAACAGAGCCCCCAGGAGAACAACAGAGCCCCCAGGAGAACAACAGGGCACCCAGGACCCCAAACAGAGCCCCCAGGACCCCGACAGAGCCCCCAGGACCCCGACAGAGCCCCCAGGACCCCGACAGAGACCCCAGGACCCCGACAGAGACCCCAGGACCCCGACAGAGCCCCCAGGACCCCGACAGACTCCCCGCGACAAGAGTAAATCTGCCAAAAAAACAACAGAGCCCCCAGGACCACCACGGAGCCCCCAGGACCACCACGGAGCCCCCGGGACCCCAACAGAGCCCCCGGGACCCCAACAGAGCCCCCGGGACCCCAACAGAGCCCCCGGGACCCCAACAGAGCCCCCAAAACAACAATAGAGACCCCGGGACCCCAACAGAGCCCCCGGGACCCCAACAGAGCCTCCGGGACCCCAACAGAGCCCCCAGGACATCAACAGAGCCCCCAGGACATCAACAGAGCCCCCAGGATCCCAACAGAGCCCCCGGGACCCCAACAGAGCCCCCGGAACTCCAACAGAGCCCCCCAGGACCCCAACAGAGCCCCCCAGGAGAACACCAGAGCCCCCAGGACACCAACAGAGACCCCCAGGACCCCAACAGAGACCCCCAGGAGCACAACAGGGGCCCCTTAACCCAGCGAAGACCCCAGGACCCCAACAGAGCCCCCAGGCCCACAACAGAGCCTCCAGGACCTGAACAGAGCCTCCACGATCCTAACAGAACCCCCAATACCCCAGCGACAACCCCAGAACAACAAAAGAGCCCCCGGCACCCCAACAGAGCCCCCGGGACCCACAACAGAGCCCCCGGGACCCACAACAGAGCCCCCGGGACCCACAACAGAGCCCCCGGGACCCACAACAGAGCCCCCGGGACCCACAACAGAGCCCCCGGGACCCACAACAGAACTCTACCACCCTCTTTGTGTCTCCTCGATTTAGACAAAACCCTTCCTCGGGCTGTCCCTGTGCCCCAGAGCTCTCTTACCTTATTTGCTGCCATCTAGGATGTCTCCATTCTGGCACTCGTCCCCCGAGAACATCTGTACATTGTTGGAACATGCTGCGGAGTTTTGCATCGTGTCCGCTCGCCGCTTCCTGGAGACATCATTAATCTCTCTGGCCCCCTCGGGACTGCTCCAATCCCTGTGACGACGCCTCCCGTTCTACCAGATTGTTTTTCAAAGCCATCGTTGTGACCCAGAGTGGTATTTTTCTTTTCTGTCTTATCATATGCTTCTATTTGGTAGCCGGCGCCATGAAGATGTCCGTTGTCAGCTGCTATCTCCTCTTTGGTTTTTCAGAGAAAGCAATAGCCTTCTTCTGTTTTTATTGACACGTCTCCCGTAGAGTTTTTTTGTAGAGTTTTGCAATTTTTTTTCTTCTATCTACTTAGGTGTTAGTTGGGCCGCTTTTGTACAATTTCTGATGTTTCTTGTATTTCCACCTTTTTTTTTCTCCATTTTCTGTTCTTTGGAACTCACCTAGCTCTCTTAAGGGAGCCAGCCAGAGAGACCTTCGAAGCGGCTCAGAATTATCTGCCATTGACAGTAAATAATTCATTTTGCAACCAGAGATATTTTTGAGAAAAGATTATTACAACATCAAATTCTGCTTTGTTATTCAATCCTATCCAGAAAATAGTCCTGGTGGAAGTTAGGTCGTATGCCTGATCTTGCTGGAAACAAAAAGTAAACCTGTAGCATTTTGGGTTTTTTTATAGGAAGTCAAAAAGCATAAATTTTGGTAATAATATTGTTAACGCATTTAGCAAACTACTTCCTTACATAGCTTAGTAGGAATTTTTTTGTTATCCACACTGCAGAAAAATTAAGTCTAATTACTTACTCACTCACATCGCTGCTGTAACATATGTAGTTACAGGAGAAGACCAAGCATTATTGATTCCAGTAAAAATCACCATCTGCAGTCAGTGCTTTGCTTGATGTAAATTTAAGGCAGATGAGAGAACTTGCTGCTGCTCTTCCTGCTGGCTTTATACCTTCTGGTGGTTCACCCCTCCCCTTTCCCAGGGGAGCGTGGGAAGGGTGGTGGGCGAGGCAGGGAGTATATGAGCCGCAGCTGCTGGGAGGGGAGCTCATTCTACTCCTGGTTTTCGTTGGTTGTAAAGCTCTGCTCTGTGAGAGCAGTGCCATGGGCAGATGAGGCTGAGCAACAGCTTTCCAGGCTAGCTCTTTCTGCCTGCGAGCTATCTGCAGACGTTCGCATTTTCAGAGCAGCGCTGCCGGATGCGCCTCGCACGGACCACCTAAGCTACGTTTGAAGTTTGAGGGGACAAAACAAGCAAGCAGCCCCAGTCTCTGTGCCTCTGTGCGAGCAGTGCCATGGGCAGATGAGGCTGAGCAACAGCTTTCCAGGCTAGCTCTTTCTGCCTGCGAGCTATCTGCAGACGTTCGCATTTTCAGAGCAGGGCTGCCGGATGCGCCCAGCAAGGACCACCTAAGCTACATTTGAAGTTTGAGGGGACAAGACAAGCAAGCAGCCCCAGTCTCTGTGCCTCTGTGCGAGCAGTGCCATGGGCAGATGAGGCTGAGCAACAGCTTTCCAGGCTAGCTATTTCTGTCTGCGAGCTATCTGCAGACGTTCGCATTTTCGGAGCAGAGCTGCCGGATGCGACTCGCACGGACCACCTAAGCTACGTTTGAAGTTTGAGGGGACAAAACAAGCAAGCAGCCCCAGTCTCTGTGCCTCTGTGCGAGCAGTGCCATGGGCAGATGAGGCTGAGCAACAGCTTTCCAGGCTAGCTCTTTCTGCCTGCGAGCTATCTGCAGACGTTCGCATTTTCAGAGCAGGGCTGCCGGATGCGCCCAGCAAGGACCACCTAAGCTACATTTGAAGTTTGAGGGGACAAGACAAGCAAGCAGCCCCAGTCTCTGTGCCTCTGTGCGAGCAGTGCCATGGGCAGATGAGGCTGAGCAACAGCTTTCCAGGCTAGCTATTTCTGTCTGCGAGCTATCTGCAGACGTTCGCATTTTCGGAGCAGAGCTGCCGGATGCGACTCGCACGGACCACCTAAGCTACGTTTGAAGTTTGAGGGGACAAAACAAGCAAGCAGCCCCAGTCTCTGTGCCTCTGTGCGAGCAGTGCCATGGGCAGATGAGGCTGAGCAACAGCTTTCCAGGCTAGCTCTTTCTGCCTGCCAGCTATCTGCAGACGTTTGCATTTTCGGAGCAGGGCTGCCGGAGGCGCCCGGCACGGACCACTTAAGATACGTTTGAAGTTTGAGGGGGCAAAACAAGCAAGCAGCCCCAGTCTCTGTGCCTCTGTGCGAGCAGTGCCATGGGCAGATGAGGCTGAGCAATAGGTTTCCAGGCTAGCTCTTTCTGCTTGCGAGCTATCTGCAGATTTTCGCATTTTTGAAGCAGGGCTGCCGGAGGCGCCCGGCACGGACCACCTAAGATACGTTTGAAGTTTGAGGGGACAAGACAAGCAAGCAGCCCCAGTCTCTGTGCCTCTGTGCGAGCAGTGCCATGGGCAGATGAGGCTGAGCAACAGCTTTCCAGGCTAGCTCTTTCTGCCTGCGAGCTATCTGCACACGTTTGCATTTTCGGAGCAGGGCTGCCGGAGGCGCCCGGCATGGACCACCTAAGCTACGTTTGAAGTTTGAGGGGACAAGACAAGCAAGCAGCCCCAGTCTCTGTGCCTCTGTGCGAGCAGTGCCATGGCCAGATGAGGCTGAGCAACAGCTTTCCAGGCTAGCTGTTTCTGCCTGCGAGCTATCTGCAGACGTTTGCATTTTCGGAGCAGGGCTGCCGGAGGCGCCCGGCACAGACAACCTAAGCTACGTTTGAAGTTTGAGGGGACAAGACAAGCAAGCAGTCCCAGTCTCTGTGCCTCTGTGCGAGCAGTGCCATGGGCAGATGAGGCTGAGCAACAGCTTTCCAGGCTAGCTCTTTCTGCCTGCGAGCTATCTGCAGACGTTTGCATTTTCAGAGCAGCGCTGCCGGATGCACCTCGCACGGACCACCTAAGCTACGTTTGAAGTTTGAGGGGACAAGACAAGCAAGCAGCCCCAGTCTCTGTGCCTCTGTGCGAGCAGTGCCATGGGCAGATGAGGCTGAGCAACAGCTTTCCAGGCTAGCTCTTTCTGCCTGCGAGCTATCTGCAGACGTTTGCATTTTCGGAGCAGGGCTGCCGGAGGCGCCCGGCACGGACCACCTAAGCTACGTTTGAAGTTTGAGGGGACAAGACAAGCAAGCAGCCCCAGTCTCTGTGCCTCTGTGCGAGCAGTGCCATGGGCAGATGAGCCTGAGCAACAGCTTTCCAGGCTAGCTCTTTCTGCCTGCGAGCTATCTGCAGACGTTCGCATTTTCGGAGCAGGGCTGCCGGAGGCGCTCGGCACGGACCACCTGAGCTACGTTTGAAGTTTGAGGGGACAAGACAAGCAAGCAGCCTCAGTCTCTGTGCCTCTGTGCGAGCAGTGTCATGGGCAGATGAGGCTGAGCAACAGCTTTCCAGGCTAGCTCTTTCTGCCTGCGAGCTATCTGCAGACGTTTGCATTTTCGGAGCAGGGCTGCCGGAGGCGCCCGGCACGGACCACCTAAGCTACGTTTGAAGTTTGAGGGGGCAAGACAAGCAAGCAGCCCCAGTCTCTGTGCCTCTGTGCGAGCAGTGCCATGGGCAGATGAGGCTGAGCAACAGCTTTCCAGGCTAGCTCTTTCTGCCTGCGAGCTATCTGCAGACGTTCGCATTTTTGGAGCAGGGCTGCCGGAGGCGCCCGGCACGGACCACCTAAGATACGTTTGAAGTTTGAGGGGGCAAAACAAGCAAGCAGCCCTAGTCTCTGTGCCTCTGTGCGAGCAGTGCCATGGGCAGATGAGTCTGAGCAATAGGTTTCCAGGCTAGCTCTTTCTGCTTGCGAGCTATCTGCAGACGTTCGCATTTTTGAAGCAGGGCTGCCGGAGGCGCCCGGCACGGACCACCTAAGATACGTTTGAAGTTTGAGGGGACAAGACAAGCAAGCAGCCCCAGTCTCTGTGCCTCTGTGCGAGCAGTGCCATGGGCAGATGAGGCTGAGCAACAGCTTTCCAGGCTAGCTCTTTCTGCCTGCGAGCTATCTGCAGACGTTTGCATTTTCGGAGCAGGGCTGCCGGAGGCGCCCGGCATGGACCACCTAAGCTACGTTTGAAGTTTGAGGGGACAAGACAAGCAAGCAGCCCCAGTCTCTGTGCCTCTGTGCGAGCAGTGCCATGGCCAGATGAGGCTGAGCAACAGCTTTCCAGGCTAGCTCTTTCTGCCTGCGAGCTATCTGCAGACGTTTGCATTTTCGGAGCAGGGCTGCCGGAGGCGCCCGGCACAGACAACCTAAGCTACGTTTGAAGTTTGAGGGGACAAGACAAGCAAGCAGTCCCAGTCTCTGTGCCTCTGTGCGAGCAGTGCCATGGGCAGATGAGGCTGAGCAACAGCTTTCCAGGCTAGCTCTTTCTGCCTGCGAGCTATCTGCAGACGTTTGCATTTTCAGAGCAGCGCTGCCGGATGCACCTCGCACGGACCACCTAAGCTACGTTTGAAGTTTGAGGGGACAAGACAAGCAAGCAGCCCCAGTCTCTGTGCCTCTGTGCGAGCAGTGCCATGGGCAGATGAGGCTGAGCAACAGCTTTCCAGGCTAGCTCTTTCTGCCTGCGAGCTATCTGCAGACGTTTGCATTTTCGGAGCAGGGCTGCCGGAGGCGCCCGGCACGGACCACCTAAGCTACGTTTGAAGTTTGAGGGGACAAGACAAGCAAGCAGCCCCAGTCTCTGTGCCTCTGTGCGAGCAGTGCCATGGGCAGATGAGGCTGAGCAACAGCTTTCCAGGCTAGCTCTTTCTGCCTGCGAGCTATCTGCAGACGTTCGCATTTTTGGAGCAGGGCTGCCGGAGGCGCCCGGCATGGACCACCTGAGCTACGTTGGAAGTTTGAGGGGACAAGACAAGCAAGCAGCCCCAGTCTCTGTGCCTCTGTGCGAGCAGTGCCATGGCCAGATGAGGCTGAGCAACAGCTTTCCAGGCTAGCTCTTTCTGCCTGCGAGCTATCTGCAGACGTTTGCATTTTCGGAGCAGGGCTGCCGGAGGCGCCCAGCACAGACAACCTAAGCTACGTTTGAAGTTTGAGGGGACAAGACAAGCAAGCAGTCCCAGTCTCTGTGCCTCTGTGCGAGCAGTGCCATGGGCAGATGAGGCTGAGCAACAGCTATCCAGGCTAGCTCTTTCTGCCTGCGAGCTATCTGCAGACGTTTGCATTTTCGGAGCAGGGCTGCCGGATGCACCTCGCACGGACCACCTAAGCTACGTTTGAAGTTTGAGGGGACAAGACAAGCAAGCAGTCCCAGTCTCTGTGCCTCTGTGCGAGCAGTGCCATGGGCAGATGAGGCTGAGCAACAGCTTTCCAGACTAACTCTTTCTGCCTGCGAGCTATCTGCAGACGTTTGCATTTTCGGAGCAGGGCTGCCGGAGGCGCCCGGCACGGACCACCTAAGATACGTTTGAAGTTCGAGGGGACAAGACAAGCAAGCAGCCCCAGTCTCTGTGCCTCTGTGCGAGCAGTGCCATGTGCAGATGAGGCTGAGCAACGGCTTTCCAGGCTAGCTCTTTCTGCCTGCGAGCTATCTGCAGACGTTCGCATTTTCGGAGCAGGGCTGCCGGAGGCGCCCGGCACGGACCACCTGCGCTACGTTTGAAGTTTGAGGGGACAAGACAAGCAAGCAGCCTCAGTCTCTGTGCCTCTGTGCGAGCAGTGCCATGGGCAGATGAGGCTGAGCAACAGCTTTCCAGGCTAGCTCTTTCTGTCTGCGAGCTATCTGCAGACGTTTGCATTTTCGGAGCAGGGCTGCCGGAGGCGCCCGGCACGGACCACCTAAGCTACGTTTGAAGTTTGAGGGGGCAAGACAAGCAAGCAGCCCCAGTCTCTGTGCCTCTGTGCGAGCAGTGCCATGGGCAGATGAGGCTGAGCAACAGCTTTCCAGGCTAGCTCTTTCTGCCTGCGAGCTATCTGCAGACGTTTGCATTTTCGGAGCAGGGCTGCCGGAGGCGCCCGGCACGGACCACCTAAGATACGTTTGAAGTTTGAGGGGACAAGACAAGCAAGCAGCCCCAGTCTCTGTGCCTCTGTGCGAGCAGTGCCATGGGCAGATGAGGCTGAGCAACAGCTTTCCAGGCTAGCTCTTTCTGCCTGCGAGCTATCTGCAGACGTTCGCATTTTCGGAGCAGGGCTGCCGGAAGCGCCCGGCACTGACAACCTAAGCTACATTTGAAGTTTGAGGGGACAAGACAAGCAAGCAGCCCCAGTCTCTGTGCCTCTGTGCGAGCAGTGCCATGGGCAGATGAGGCTGAGCAACAGCTTTCCAGGCTAGCTCTTTCTGCCTGCGAGCTATCTGCAGACGTTCGCATTTTTGGAGCAGGGCTGCCGGAGGCGCCCGGCACGGACCACCTAAGCTACGTTTGAAGTTTGAGGGGACAAGACAAGCAAGCAGCCCCAGTCTCTGGGCCTCTGTGCGAGCAGTGCCATGGGCAGATGAGGCTGAGCAACAGCTTTCCAGGCTAGCTCTTTCTGCCTGCGAGCTATCTGCAGACGTTCGCATTTTCGGAGCAGGGCTGCCGGAGGCGCCCGGCACCGACCACCTGAGCTACGTTTGAAGTTTGAGGGGACAAGACAAGCAAGCAGCCTCAGTCTCTGTGCCTCTGTGCGAGCAGTGCCATGGGCAGATGAGGCTGAGCAACAGCTTTCCAGGCTAGCTCTTTCTGCCTGCGAGCTATCTGCAGACGTTTGCATTTTCGGAGCAGGGCTGCCGGAGGCGCCCGGCACGGACCACCTAAGCTACATTTGAAGTTTGAGGGGACAAGACAAGCAAGCAGCCCCAGTCTCTGTGCCTCTGTGCGAGCAGTGCCATGGGCAGATGAGGCTGAGCAACAGCTTTCCAGGCTAGCTCTTTCTGCCTGCGAGCTATCTGCAGACGTTTGCATTTTCGGAGCAGGGCTGCCGGAGGCGCCCGGCACGGACCACCTAAGATACGTTTGAAGTTCGAGGGGACAAGACAAGCAAGCAGCCCCAGTCTCTGTGCCTCTGTGCGAGCAGTGCCATGTGCAGATGAGGCTGAGCAACGGCTTTCCAGGCTAGCTCTTTCTGCCTGCGAGCTATCTGCAGACGTTCGCATTTTCGGAGCAGGGCTGCCGGAGGCGCCCGGCACGGACCACCTGAGCTACGTTTGAAGTTTGAGGGGACAAGACAAGCAAGCAGCCTCAGTCTCTGTGCCTCTGTGCGAGCAGTGCCATGGGCAGATGAGGCTGAGCAACAGCTTTCCAGGCTAGCTCTTTCTGCCTGCGAGCTATCTGCAGACGTTCGCATTTTCGGAGCAGGGCTGCCGGAGGCGCCCGGCACGGACCACCTAAGATACGTTTGAAGTTTGAGGGGGCAAGACAAGCAAGCAGCCCCAGTCTCTGTGCCTCTGTGCGAGCAGTGCCATGGGCAGATGAGGCTGAGCAACAGCTTTCCAGGCTAGCTCTTTCTGCCTGCGAGCTATCTGCAGACGTTTGCATTTTCGGAGCAGGGCTGCCGGAGGCGCCCGGCACGGACCACCTAAGATACGTTTGAAGTTTGAGGGGACAAGACAAGCAAGCAGCCCCAGTCTCTGTGCCTCTGTGCGAGCAGTGCCATGGGCAGATGAGGCTGAGCAACAGCTTTCCAGGCTAGCTCTTTCTGTCTGCGAGCTATCTGCAGACGTTCGCATTTTCGGAGCAGGGCTGCCGGAAACGCCCGGCACTGACAACCTAAGCTACATTTGAAGTTTGAGGGGACAAGACAAGCAAGCAGCCCCAGTCTCTGTGCCTCTGTGCGAGCAGTGCCATGGGCAGATGAGGCTGAGCAACAGCTTTCCAGGCTAGCTCTTTCTGCCTGCGAGCTATCTGCAGACGTTTGCATTTTTGGAGCAGGGCTGCCGGAGGCGCCCGGCACGGACCACCTAAGCTACGTTTGAAGTTTGAGGGGACAAGACAAGCAAGCAGCCCCAGTCTCTGGGCCTCTGTGCGAGCAGTGCCATGGGCAGATGAGGCTGAGCAACAGCTTTCCAGGCTAGCTCTTTCTGCCTGCGAGCTATCTGCAGACGTTCGCATTTTCGGAGCAGGGCTGCCGGAGGCGCCCGGCACGGACCACCTGAGCTACGTTTGAAGTTTGAGGGGACAAGACAAGCAAGCAGCCTCAGTCTCTGTGCCTCTGTGCGAGCAGTGCCATGGGCAGATGAGGCTGAGCAACAGCTTTCCAGGCTAGCTCTTTCTGCCTGCGAGCTATCTGCAGACGTTTGCATTTTCGGAGCAGGGCTGCCGGAGGCGCCCGGCACGGACCACCTAAGCTACATTTGAAGTTTGAGGGGGCAAAACAAGCAAGCAGCCCCAGTCTCTGTGCCTCTGTGCAAGCAGTGCCATGGGCAGATGAGGCTGAGCAACAGCTTTCCAGGCTAGCTCTTTCTGCCTGCGAACTATCTGCAGACGTTGGCATTTTCGGAGCAGGGCTGCCGGAGGCGCCCGGCACGGACCACCTAAGCTACATTTGAAGTTTGAGGGGGCAAAACAAGCAAGCAGCCCCAGTCTCTGTGCCTCTGTGCGAGCAGTGCCATGGGCAGATGAGGCTGAGCAACAGCTTTCCAGGCTAGCTCTTTCTGCCTGGGAGCTATCTGCAGACGTTCGCATTTTCGGAGCAGGGCTGCTGGATGCGCCTGGCACGGACCACCTAAGCTACGTTTGAAGTTTGAGGGGACAAGACAAGCAAGCAGCCCCAGTCTCTGTGCCTCTGTGCGAGCAGTGCCATGGGCAGATGAGGCTGAGCAACAGCTTTCCAGGCTAGCTCTTTCTGCCTGCGAGCTATCTGCAGACGTTCGCATTTTCGGAGCAGGGCTGCCGGAGGCGCCCGGCACGGACCACCTAAGCTACATTTGAAGTTTGAGGGGGCAAAACAAGCAAGCAGCCCCAGTCTCTGTGCCTCTGTGCGAGCAGTGCCATGGGCAGATGAGGCTGAGCAACAGCTTTCCAGGCTAGCTCTTTCTGCCTGCGAGCTATCTGCAGACGTTCGCATTTTCGGAGCAGGGCTGCCGGAGGCGCCCGGCACGGACCACCTAAGCTACGTTTGAAGTTTGAGGGGACAAGACAAGCAAGCAGCCCCAGTCTCTGTGCCTCTGTGCGAGCAGTGCCATGGGCAGATGAGGCTGAGCAACAGCTTTCCAGGCTAGCTCTTTCTGCCTGCGAGCTATCTGCAGACGTTTGCATTTTCGGAGCAGGGCTGCCGGAGGCGCCCGGCACGGACCACCTAAGCTACGTTTGAAGTTTGAGGGGGCAAGACAAGCAAGCAGCCCCAGTCTCTGTGCCTCTGTGTGAGCAGTGCCATGGGCAGATGAGGCTGAGCAACAGCTTTCCAGGCTAGCTCTTTCTGCCTGCGAGCTATCTGCAGACGTTTGGATTTTCGGAGCAGCGCTGTCGGATGCGCCCGGCACGGACCACCAAAGATACATTTGAAGTTTGAGGGGACAAGACAAGCAAGCAGCCCCAGTCTCTGTGCCTCTGTGCGAGCAGTGCCATGGGCAGATGAGTCTGAGCAACAGCTTTCCAGGCTAGCACTTTCTGCCTGCGAGCTATCTGCAGACGTTTGCATTTTCGGAGCAGGGCTGCCGGAGGCGCCCGGCACGGACCACCTAAGCTACATTTGAAGTTTGAGGGGGCAAAACAAGCAAGCAGCCCCAGTCTCTGTTCCTCTGTGCGAGCAGTGCCATGGGCAGATGAGGCTGAGCAACAGCTTTCCAGGCTAGCTCTTTCTGCCTGCGAGCTATCTGCAGACGTTGGCATTTTCGGAGCAGGGCTGCCGGAGGCGCCCGGCACGGACCACCTAAGCTACGTTTGAAGTTTGAGGGGACAAGACAAGCAAGCAGCCCCAGTCTCTGTGCCTCTGTGCGAGCAGTGCCATGGGCAGATGAGGCTGAGCAACAGCTTTCCAGGCTAGCTCTTTCTGCCTGCGAGCTATCTGCAGACGTTTGCATTTTCGGAGCAGGGCTGCCGGAGGCGCCCGGCACGGACCACCTAAGCTACGTTTGAAGTTTGAGGGGACAAGACAAGCAAGCAGCCCCAGTCTCTGTGCCTCTGTGCGAGCAGTGCCATGGGCAGATGAGGCTGAGCAACAGCTTTCCAGGCTAGCTCTTTCTGCCTGCGAGCTATCTGCAGACGTTGGCATTTTCGGAGCAGGGCTGCCGGAGGCGCCCGGCACGGACCACCTAAGCTACATTTGAAGTTTGAGGGGGCAAAACAAGCAAGCAGCCCCAGTCTCTGTGCCTCTGTGCGAGCAGTGCCATGGGCAGATGAGGCTGAGCAACAGCTTTCCAGGCTAGCTCTTTCTGCCTGCGAGCTATCTGCAGACGTTTGCATTTTCGGAGCAGGGCTGCCGGATGCACCTCGCACGGACCACCTAAGCTACGTTTGAAGTTTGAGGGGACAAGACAAGCAAGCAGTCCCAGTCTCTGTGCCTCTGTGCGAGCAGTGCCATGGGCAGATGAGGCTGAGCAACAGCTTTCCAGACTAACTCTTTCTGCCTGCGAGCTATCTGCAGACGTTTGCATTTTCGGAGCAGGGCTGCCGGAGGCGCCCGGCACGGACCACCTAAGATACGTTTGAAGTTCGAGGGGACAAGACAAGCAAGCAGCCCCAGTCTCTGTGCCTCTGTGCGAGCAGTGCCATGTGCAGATGAGGCTGAGCAACGGCTTTCCAGGCTAGCTCTTTCTGCCTGCGAGCTATCTGCAGACGTTCGCATTTTCGGAGCAGGGCTGCCGGAGGCGCCCGGCACGGACCACCTGCGCTACGTTTGAAGTTTGAGGGGACAAGACAAGCAAGCAGCCTCAGTCTCTGTGCCTCTGTGCGAGCAGTGCCATGGGCAGATGAGGCTGAGCAACAGCTTTCCAGGCTAGCTCTTTCTGCCTGCGAGCTATCTGCAGACGTTTGCATTTTCGGAGCAGGGCTGCCGGAGGCGCCCGGCACGGACCACCTAAGCTACGTTTGAAGTTTGAGGGGGCAAGACAAGCAAGCAGCCCCAGTCTCTGTGCCTCTGTGCGAGCAGTGCCATGGGCAGATGAGGCTGAGCAACAGCTTTCCAGGCTAGCTCTTTCTGCCTGCGAGCTATCTGCAGACGTTTGCATTTTCGGAGCAGGGCTGCCGGAGGCGCCCGGCACGGACCACCTAAGATACGTTTGAAGTTTGAGGGGACAAGACAAGCAAGCAGCCCCAGTCTCTGTGCCTCTGTGCGAGCAGTGCCATGGGCAGATGAGGCTGAGCAACAGCTTTCCAGGCTAGCTCTTTCTGCCTGCGAGCTATCTGCAGACGTTCGCATTTTCGGAGCAGGGCTGCCGGAAGCGCCCGGCACTGACAACCTAAGCTACATTTGAAGTTTGAGGGGACAAGACAAGCAAGCAGCCCCAGTCTCTGTGCCTCTGTGCGAGCAGTGCCATGGGCAGATGAGGCTGAGCAACAGCTTTCCAGGCTAGCTCTTTCTGCCTGCGAGCTATCTGCAGACGTTCGCATTTTTGGAGCAGGGCTGCCGGAGGCGCCCGGCACGGACCACCTAAGCTACGTTTGAAGTTTGAGGGGACAAGACAAGCAAGCAGCCCCAGTCTCTGGGCCTCTGTGCGAGCAGTGCCATGGGCAGATGAGGCTGAGCAACAGCTTTCCAGGCTAGCTCTTTCTGCCTGCGAGCTATCTGCAGACGTTCGCATTTTCGGAGCAGGGCTGCCGGAGGCGCCCGGCACCGACCACCTGAGCTACGTTTGAAGTTTGAGGGGACAAGACAAGCAAGCAGCCTCAGTCTCTGTGCCTCTGTGCGAGCAGTGCCATGGGCAGATGAGGCTGAGCAACAGCTTTCCAGGCTAGCTCTTTCTGCCTGCGAGCTATCTGCAGACGTTTGCATTTTCGGAGCAGGGCTGCCGGAGGCGCCCGGCACGGACCACCTAAGCTACATTTGAAGTTTGAGGGGGCAAAACAAGCAAGCAGCCCCAGTCTCTGTGCCTCTGTGCGAGCAGTGCCATGGGCAGATGAGGCTGAGCAACAGCTTTCCAGGCTAGCTCTTTCTGCCTGCGAGCTATCTGCAGACGTTTGCATTTTCGGAGCAGGGCTGCCGGAGGCGCCCGGCACGGACCACCTAAGATACGTTTGAAGTTCGAGGGGACAAGACAAGCAAGCAGCCCCAGTCTCTGTGCCTCTGTGCGAGCAGTGCCATGTGCAGATGAGGCTGAGCAACGGCTTTCCAGGCTAGCTCTTTCTGCCTGCGAGCTATCTGCAGACGTTCGCATTTTCGGAGCAGGGCTGCCGGAGGCGCCCGGCACGGACCACCTGAGCTACGTTTGAAGTTTGAGGGGACAAGACAAGCAAGCAGCCTCAGTCTCTGTGCCTCTGTGCGAGCAGTGCCATGGGCAGATGAGGCTGAGCAACAGCTTTCCAGGCTAGCTCTTTCTGCCTGCGAGCTATCTGCAGACGTTCGCATTTTCGGAGCAGGGCTGCCGGAGGCGCCCGGCACGGACCACCTAAGCTACGTTTGAAGTTTGAGGGGGCAAGACAAGCAAGCAGCCCCAGTCTCTGTGCCTCTGTGCGAGCAGTGCCATGGGCAGATGAGGCTGAGCAACAGCTTTCCAGGCTAGCTCTTTCTGCCTGCGAGCTATCTGCAGACGTTTGCATTTTCGGAGCAGGGCTGCCGGAGGCGCCCGGCACGGACCACCTAAGATACGTTTGAAGTTTGAGGGGACAAGACAAGCAAGCAGCCCCAGTCTCTGTGCCTCTGTGCGAGCAGTGCCATGGGCAGATGAGGCTGAGCAACAGCTTTCCAGGCTAGCTCTTTCTGTCTGCGAGCTATCTGCAGACGTTCGCATTTTCGGAGCAGGGCTGCCGGAAACGCCCGGCACTGACAACCTAAGCTACATTTGAAGTTTGAGGGGACAAGACAAGCAAGCAGCCCCAGTCTCTGTGCCTCTGTGCGAGCAGTGCCATGGGCAGATGAGGCTGAGCAACAGCTTTCCAGGCTAGCTCTTTCTGCCTGCGAGCTATCTGCAGACGTTTGCATTTTTGGAGCAGGGCTGCCGGAGGCGCCCGGCACGGACCACCTAAGCTACGTTTGAAGTTTGAGGGGACAAGACAAGCAAGCAGCCCCAGTCTCTGGGCCTCTGTGCGAGCAGTGCCATGGGCAGATGAGGCTGAGCAACAGCTTTCCAGGCTAGCTCTTTCTGCCTGCGAGCTATCTGCAGACGTTCGCATTTTCGGAGCAGGGCTGCCGGAGGCGCCCGGCACGGACCACCTGAGCTACGTTTGAAGTTTGAGGGGACAAGACAAGCAAGCAGCCTCAGTCTCTGTGCCTCTGTGCGAGCAGTGCCATGGGCAGATGAGGCTGAGCAACAGCTTTCCAGGCTAGCTCTTTCTGCCTGCGAGCTATCTGCAGACGTTTGCATTTTCGGAGCAGGGCTGCCGGAGGCGCCCGGCACGGACCACCTAAGCTACATTTGAAGTTTGAGGGGGCAAAACAAGCAAGCAGCCCCAGTCTCTGTGCCTCTGTGCAAGCAGTGCCATGGGCAGATGAGGCTGAGCAACAGCTTTCCAGGCTAGCTCTTTCTGCCTGCGAACTATCTGCAGACGTTGGCATTTTCGGAGCAGGGCTGCCGGAGGCGCCCGGCACGGACCACCTAAGCTACATTTGAAGTTTGAGGGGGCAAAACAAGCAAGCAGCCCCAGTCTCTGTGCCTCTGTGCGAGCAGTGCCATGGGCAGATGAGGCTGAGCAACAGCTTTCCAGGCTAGCTCTTTCTGCCTGGGAGCTATCTGCAGACGTTCGCATTTTCGGAGCAGGGCTGCTGGATGCGCCTGGCACGGACCACCTAAGCTACGTTTGAAGTTTGAGGGGACAAGACAAGCAAGCAGCCCCAGTCTCTGTGCCTCTGTGCGAGCAGTGCCATGGGCAGATGAGGCTGAGCAACAGCTTTCCAGGCTAGCTCTTTCTGCCTGCGAGCTATCTGCAGACGTTCGCATTTTCGGAGCAGGGCTGCCGGAGGCGCCCGGCACGGACCACCTAAGCTACATTTGAAGTTTGAGGGGGCAAAACAAGCAAGCAGCCCCAGTCTCTGTGCCTCTGTGCGAGCAGTGCCATGGGCAGATGAGGCTGAGCAACAGCTTTCCAGGCTAGCTCTTTCTGCCTGCGAGCTATCTGCAGACGTTCGCATTTTCGGAGCAGGGCTGCCGGAGGCGCCCGGCACGGACCACCTAAGCTACGTTTGAAGTTTGAGGGGACAAGACAAGCAAGCAGCCCCAGTCTCTGTGCCTCTGTGCGAGCAGTGCCATGGGCAGATGAGGCTGAGCAACAGCTTTCCAGGCTAGCTCTTTCTGCCTGCGAGCTATCTGCAGACGTTTGCATTTTCGGAGCAGGGCTGCCGGAGGCGCCCGGCACGGACCACCTAAGCTACGTTTGAAGTTTGAGGGGGCAAGACAAGCAAGCAGCCCCAGTCTCTGTGCCTCTGTGTGAGCAGTGCCATGGGCAGATGAGGCTGAGCAACAGCTTTCCAGGCTAGCTCTTTCTGCCTGCGAGCTATCTGCAGACGTTTGGATTTTCGGAGCAGCGCTGTCGGATGCGCCCGGCACGGACCACCAAAGATACATTTGAAGTTTGAGGGGACAAGACAAGCAAGCAGCCCCAGTCTCTGTGCCTCTGTGCGAGCAGTGCCATGGGCAGATGAGTCTGAGCAACAGCTTTCCAGGCTAGCACTTTCTGCCTGCGAGCTATCTGCAGACGTTTGCATTTTCGGAGCAGGGCTGCCGGAGGCGCCCGGCACGGACCACCTAAGCTACATTTGAAGTTTGAGGGGGCAAAACAAGCAAGCAGCCCCAGTCTCTGTTCCTCTGTGCGAGCAGTGCCATGGGCAGATGAGGCTGAGCAACAGCTTTCCAGGCTAGCTCTTTCTGCCTGCGAGCTATCTGCAGACGTTGGCATTTTCGGAGCAGGGCTGCCGGAGGCGCCCGGCACGGACCACCTAAGCTACGTTTGAAGTTTGAGGGGACAAGACAAGCAAGCAGCCCCAGTCTCTGTGCCTCTGTGCGAGCAGTGCCATGGGCAGATGAGGCTGAGCAACAGCTTTCCAGGCTAGCTCTTTCTGCCTGCGAGCTATCTGCAGACGTTTGCATTTTCGGAGCAGGGCTGCCGGAGGCGCCCGGCACGGACCACCTAAGCTACGTTTGAAGTTTGAGGGGACAAGACAAGCAAGCAGCCCCAGTCTCTGTGCCTCTGTGCGAGCAGTGCCATGGGCAGATGAGGCTGAGCAACAGCTTTCCAGGCTAGCTCTTTCTGCCTGCGAGCTATCTGCAGACGTTGGCATTTTCGGAGCAGGGCTGCCGGAGGCGCCCGGCACGGACCACCTAAGCTACATTTGAAGTTTGAGGGGGCAAAACAAGCAAGCAGCCCCAGTCTCTGTGCCTCTGTGCGAGCAGTGCCATGGGCAGATGAGGCTGAGCAACAGCTTTCCAGGCTAGCTCTTTCTGCCTGCGAGCTATCTGCAGACGTTTGCATTTTCGGAGCAGGGCTGCCGGAGGCGCCCGGCACGGACCACCTAAGCTACATTTGAAGTTTGAGGGGGCAAAACAAGCAAGCAGCCCCAGTCTCTGTGCCTCTGTGCGAGCAGTGCCATGGGCAGATGAGGCTGAGCAACAGCTTTCCAGGCTAGCTCTTTCTGCCTGCGAGCTATCTGCAGACGTTCGCATTTTCGGAGCAGGGCTGCCGGATGCGCCTGGCACGGACCACCTAAGCTACGTTTGAAGTTTGAGGGGACAAGACAAGCAAGCAGCCCCAGTCTCTGTGCCTCTGTGCGAGCAGTGCCATGGGCAGATGAGGCTGAGCAACAGCTTTCCAGGCTAGCTCTTTCTGCCTGCGAGCTATCTGCAGACGTTCGCATTTTCGGAGCAGGGCTGCCGGAGGCGCCCGGCACGGACCACCTAAGCTACATTTGAAGTTTGAGGGGGCAAAACAAGCAAGCAGCCCCAGTCTCTGTGCCTCTGTGCGAGCAGTGCCATGGGCAGATGAGGCTGAGCAACAGCTTTCCAGGCTAGCTCTTTCTGCCTGCGAGCTATCTGCAGACGTTCGCATTTTCGGAGCAGGGCTGCCGGAGGCGCCCGGCACGGACCACCTAAGCTACGTTTGAAGTTTGAGGGGACAAGACAAGCAAGCAGCCCCAGTCTCTGTGCCTCTGTGCGAGCAGTGCCATGGGCAGATGAGGCTGAGCAACAGCTTTCCAGGCTAGCTCTTTCTGCCTGCGAGCTATCTGCAGACGTTTGCATTTTCGGAGCAGGGCTGCCGGAGGCGCCCGGCACGGACCACCTAAGCTACGTTTGAAGTTTCAGGGGGCAAGACAAGCAAGCAGCCCCAGTCTCTGTGCCTCTGTGTGAGCAGTGCCATGGGCAGATGAGGCTGAGCAACAGCTTTCCAGGCTAGCTCTTTCTGCCTGCGAGCTATCTGCAGACGTTTGGATTTTCGGAGCAGCGCTGTCGGATGCGCCCGGCACGGACCACCAAAGATACATTTGAAGTTTGAGGGGACAAGACAAGCAAGCAGCCCCAGTCTCTGTGCCTCTGTGCGAGCAGTGCCATGGGCAGATGAGTCTGAGCAACAGCTTTCCAGGCTAGCACTTTCTGCCTGCGAGCTATCTGCAGACGTTTGCATTTTCGGAGCAGGGCTGCCGGAGGCGCCCGGCACGGACCACCTAAGCTACATTTGAAGTTTGAGGGGGCAAAACAAGCAAGCAGCCCCAGTCTCTGTTCCTCTGTGCGAGCAGTGCCATGGGCAGATGAGGCTGAGCAACAGCTTTCCAGGCTAGCTCTTTCTGCCTGCGAGCTATCTGCAGACGTTGGCATTTTCGGAGCAGGGCTGCCGGAGGCGCCCGGCACGGACCACCTAAGCTACGTTTGAAGTTTGAGGGGACAAGACAAGCAAGCAGCCCCAGTCTCTGTGCCTCTGTGCGAGCAGTGCCATGGGCAGATGAGGCTGAGCAACAGCTTTCCAGGCTAGCTCTTTCTGCCTGCGAGCTATCTGCAGACGTTGGCATTTTCGGAGCAGGGCTGCCGGAGGCGCCCGGCACGGACCACCTAAGCTACGTTTGAAGTTTGAGGGGACAAGACAAGCAAGCAGCCCCAGTCTCTGTGCCTCTGTGCGAGCAGTGCCATGGGCAGATGAGGCTGAGCAACAGCTTTCCAGGCTAGCTATTTCTGTCTGCGAGCTATCTGCAGACGTTGGCATTTTCGGAGCAGGGCTGCCGGAGGCGCCCGGCACGGACCACCTAAGCTACGTTTGAAGTTTGAGGGGACAAGACAAGCAAGCAGCCCCAGTCTCTGTGCCTCTGTGCGAGCAGTGCCATGGCCAGATGAGGCTGAGCAACAGCTTTCCAGGCTAGCTCTTTCTGCCTGCGAGCTATCTGCAGACGTTTGGATTTTCGGAGCAGGGCTGCCGGATGCGCCCGGCACAGACCACCTAAGCTACGTTTGAAGTTTGAGGGGACAAGACAAGCAAGCAGCCCCAGTCTCTGTGCCTCTGTGCGAGCAGTGCCATGGGCAGATGAGGCTGAGCAACAGCTTTCCAGGCTAGCTCTTTCTGCCTGCGAGCTATCTGCAGACGTTTGCATTTTCGGAGCAGGGCTGCCGGAGGCGCCCGGCACGGACCACCTAAGCTACATTTGAAGTTTGAGGGGGCAAAACAAGCAAGCAGCCCCAGTCTCTGTGCCTCTGTGCGAGCAGTGCCATGGGCAGATGAGGCTGAGCAACAGCTTTCCAGGCTAGCTCTTTCTGCCTGCGAGCTATCTGCAGACGTTCGCATTTTCGGAGCAGGGGTGCCGGAGACGCCCGGCACGGACCACCTAAGCTACGTTTGAAGTTTGAGGGGGCAAGACAAGCAAGCAGCCCCAGTATCTGTGCCTCTGTGCGAGCAGTGCCATGGCCAGATGAGGCTGAGCAACAGCTTTCCAGGCTAGCTCTTTCTGCCTGCGAGCTATCTGCAGACGTTTGGATTTTCGGAGCAGCGCTGCTGGATGCGCCCGGCACGGACCACCTAAGCTACGTTTGAAGTTTGAGGGGACAAGACAAGCAAGCAGCCCCAGTCTCTGTGCCTCTGTGCGAGCAGTGCCATGGGCAGATGAGGCTGAGCAACAGCTTTCCAGGCTAGCTCTTTCTGCCTGCGAGCTATCTGCAGACGTTGGCATTTTCGGAGCAGGGCTGCCGGAGGCGCCCGGCACGGACCACCTAAGTTAAATTTGAAGTTTGAGGGGGCAAAACAAGCAAGCAGCCCCAGTCTCTGTGCCTCTGTGCGAGCAGTGCCATGGGCAGATGAGGCTGAGCAACAGCTTTCCAGGCTAGCTCTTTCTGCCTGCGAGCTATCTGCAGACGTTGGCATTTTCGGAGCAGGGCTGCCGGAGGCGCCCGGCACAGACCACCTAAGCTACGTTTGAAGTTTGAGGGGACAAGACAAGCAAGCAGCCCCAGTCTCTGTGCCTCTGTGCGAGCAGTGCCATGGGCAGATGAGGCTGAGCAACAGCTTTCCAGGCTAGCTCTTTCTGCCTGCGAACTATCTGCAGACGTTGGCATTTTCGGAGCAGAGCTGCCGGAGGCGCCCGGCACGGACCACCTAAGCTACGTTTGAAGTTTGAGGGGACAAGACAAGCAAGCAGCCCCAGTCTCTGTGCCTCTGTGCGAGCAGTGCCATGGGCAGATGAGGCTGAGCAACAGCTTTCCAGGCTAGCTCTTTCTGCCTGCGAGCTATCTGCAGACGTTTGCATTTTCGGAGCAGGGCTGCCGGAGGCGCCCGGCACAGACCACCTAAGCTAAATTTGAAGTTTGAGGGGGCAAAACAAGCAAGCAGCCCCAGTCTCTGTGCCTCTGTGCGAGCAGTGCCATGGGCAGATGAGTCTGAGCAACAGCTTTCCAGGCTAGCACTTTCTGCCTGCGACCTATCTGCAGACGTTTGCATTTTCGGAGCAGGGCTGCCGGAGGCGCCCGGCACGGACCACCTAAGCTACATTTGAAGTTTGAGGGGGCAAAACAAGCAAGCAGCCCCAGTCTCTGTGCCTCTGTGCGAGCAGTGCCATGGGCAGATGAGGCTGAGCAACAGCTTTCCAGGCTAGCTCTTTCTGCCTGCGAGCTATCTGCAGACGTTGGCATTTTCGGAGCAGGGCTGCCGGAGGCGCCCGGCACGGACCACCTAAGCTACGTTTGAAGTTTGAGGGGACAAGACAAGCAAGCAGCCCCAGTCTCTGTGCCTCTGTGCGAGCAGTGCCATGGGCAGATGAGGCTGAGCAACAGCTTTCCAGGCTAGCTCTTTCTGCCTGCGAGCTATCTGCAGACGTTGGCATTTTCGGAGCAGGGCTGCCGGAGGCGCCCGGCACGGACCACCTAAGCTACGTTTGAAGTTTGAGGGGACAAGACAAGCAAGCAGCCCCAGTCTCTGTGCCTCTGTGCGAGCAGTGCCATGGGCAGATGAGGCTGAGCAACAGCTTTCCAGGCTAGCTCTTTCTGCCTGCGAGCTATCTGCAGACATTGGCATTTTCGGAGCAGGGCTGCCGGAGGCGCCCGGCACGGACCACCTAAGCTACGTTTGAAGTTTGAGGGGACAAGACAAGCAAGCAGCCCCAGTCTCTGTGCCTCTGTGCGAGCAGTGCCATGGGCAGATGAGGCTGAGCAACAGCTTTCCAGGCTAGCTCTTTCTGCCTGCGAGCTATCTGCAGACGTTGGCATTTTCGGAGCAGGGCTGCCGGAGGCGCCCGGCACGGACCACCTAAGCTACGTTTGAAGTTTGAGGGGACAAGACAAGCAAGCAGCCCCAGTCTCTGTGCCTCTGTGCGAGCAGTGCCATGGGCAGATGAGGCTGAGCAACAGCTTTCCAGGCTAGCTCTTTCTGCCTGCGAGCTATCTGCAGACGTTGGCATTTTCGGAGCAGGGCTGCCGGAGGCGCCCGGCACGGACCACCTAAGCTACGTTTGAAGTTTGAGGGGACAAGACAAGCAAGCAGCCCCAGTCTCTGTGCCTCTGTGCGAGCAGTGCCATGGGCAGATGAGGCTGAGCAACAGCTTTCCAGGCTAGCTCTTTCTGCCTGCGAGCTATCTGCAGACGTTCACATTTTCGGAGCAGGGCTGCCGGAGGCGCCCGGCACGGACCACCTAAGCTACATTTGAAGTTTGAGGGGGCAAAACAAGCAAGCAGCCCCAGTCTCTGTGCCTCTGTGCGAGCAGTGCCATGGGCAGATGAGGCTGAGCAACAGCTTTCCAGGCTAGCTCTTTCTGCCTGCGAGCTATCTGCAGACGTTTGCATTTTCGGAGCAGGGCTGCCGGAGGCGCCCGGCACAGACCACCTAAGCTACGTTTGAAGTTTGAGGGGGCAAGACAAGCAAGCAGCCCCAGTATCTGTGCCTCTGTGCGAGCAGTGCCATGGCCAGATGAGGCTGAGCAACAGCTTTCCAGGCTAGCTCTTTCTGCCTGCGAGCTATCTGCAGACGTTCGCATTTTCGGAGCAGGGCTGCTGGATGCGCCTGGCACGGACCACCTAAGCTACGTTTGAAGTTTGAGGGGACAAGACAAGCAAGCAGCCCCAGTCTCTGTGCCTCTGTGAGAGCAGTGCCATGGGCAGATGAGGCTGAGCAACAGCTTTCCAGGCTAGCTCTTTCTGCCTGCGAGCTATCTGCAGACGTTGGCATTTTCGGAGCAGGGCTGCCGGAGGCGCCCGGCACGGACCACCTAAGCTAAATTTGAAGTTTGAGGGGGCAAAACAAGCAAGCAGCCCCAGTCTCTGTGCCTCTGTGCGAGCAGTGCCATGGGCAGATGAGGCTGAGCAACAGCTTTCCAGGCTAGCTCTTTCTGCCTGCGAGCTATCTGCAGACGTTGGCATTTTCGGAGCAGGGCTGCCGGAGGCGCCCGGCACGGACCACCTAAGCTACGTTTGAAGTTTGAGGGGACAAGACAAGCAAGCAGCCCCAGTCTCTGTGCCTCTGTGCGAGCAGTGCCATGGGCAGATGAGGCTGAGCAACAGCTTTCCAGGCTAGCTCTTTCTGCCTGCGAGCTATCTGCAGACGTTGGCATTTTCGGAGCAGGGCTGCCGGAGGCGCCCGGCACGGACCACCTAAGCTACGTTTGAAGTTTGAGGGGACAAGACAAGCAAGCAGCCCCAGTCTCTGTGCCTCTGTGCGAGCAGTGCCATGGGCAGATGAGGCTGAGCAACAGCTTTCCATGCTAGCTATTTCTGTCTGCGAGCTATCTGCAGACGTTGGCATTTTCGGAGCAGGGCTGCCGGAGGCGCCCGGCACGGACCACCTAAGCTACGTTTGAAGTTTGAGGGGACAAGACAAGCAAGCAGCCCCAGTCTCTGTGCCTCTGTGCGAGCAGTGCCATGGGCAGATGAGGCTGAGCAACAGCTTTCCAGGCTAGCTCTTTCTGGCTGCGAGCTATCTGCAGACGTTTGGATTTTCGGAGCAGGGCTGCCGGATGCGCCCGGCACAGACCACCTAAGCTACGTTTGAAGTTTGAGGGGACAAGACAAGCAAGCAGCCCCAGTCTCTGTGCCTCTGTGCGAGCAGTGCCATGGGCAGATGAGGCTGAGCAACAGCTTTCCAGGCTAGCTCTTTCTGCCTGCGAGCTATCTGCAGACGTTTGCATTTTCGGAGCAGGGCTGCCGGAGGCGCCCGGCACGGACCACCTAAGCTACATTTGAAGTTTGAGGGGGCAAAACAAGCAAGCAGCCCCAGTCTCTGTGCCTCTGTGCGAGCAGTGCCATGGGCAGATGAGGCTGAGCAACAGCTTTCCAGGCTAGCTCTTTCTGCCTGCGAGCTATCTGCAGACGTTCGCATTTTCGGAGCAGGGGTGCCGGAGACGCCCGGCACGGACCACCTAAGCTACGTTTGAAGTTTGAGGGGGCAAGACAAGCAAGCAGCCCCAGTATCTGTGCCTCTGTGCGAGCAGTGCCATGGCCAGATGAGGCTGAGCAACAGCTTTCCAGGCTAGCTCTTTCTGCCTGCGAGCTATCTGCAGACGTTTGGATTTTCGGAGCAGCGCTGCTGGATGCGCCTGGCACGGACCACCTAAGCTACGTTTGAAGTTTGAGGGGACAAGACAAGCAAGCAGCCCCAGTCTCTGTGCCTCTGTGCGAGCAGTGCCATGGGCAGATGAGGCTGAGCAACAGCTTTCCAGGCTAGCTCTTTCTGCCTGCGAGCTATCTGCAGACGTTGGCATTTTCGGAGCAGGGCTGCCGGAGGCGCCCGGCACGGACCACCTAAGCTAAATTTGAAGTTTGAGGGGGCAAAACAAGCAAGCAGCCCCAGTCTCTGTGCCTCTGTGCGAGCAGTGCCATGGGCAGATGAGGCTGAGCAACAGCTTTCCAGGCTAGCTCTTTCTGCCTGCGAGCTATCTGCAGACGTTGGCATTTTCGGAGCAGGGCTGCCGGAGGCGCCCGGCACAGACCACCTAAGCTACGTTTGAAGTTTGAGGGGACAAGACAAGCAAGCAGCCCCAGTCTCTGTGCCTCTGTGCGAGCAGTGCCATGGGCAGATGAGGCTGAGCAACAGCTTTCCAGGCTAGCTCTTTCTGCCTGCGAACTATCTGCAGACGTTGGCATTTTCGGAGCAGAGCTGCCGGAGGCGCCCGGCACGGACCACCTAAGCTACGTTTGAAGTTTGAGGGGACAAGACAAGCAAGCAGCCCCAGTCTCTGTGCCTCTGTGCGAGCAGTGCCATGGGCAGATGAGGCTGAGCAACAGCTTTCCAGGCTAGCTCTTTCTGCCTGCGAGCTATCTGCAGACGTTGGCATTTTCGGAGCAGGGCTGCCGGAGGCGCCCGGCACAGACCACCTAAGCTAAATTTGAAGTTTGAGGGGGCAAAACAAGCAAGCAGCCCCAGTCTCTGTGCCTCTGTGCGAGCAGTGCCATGGGCAGATGAGTCTGAGCAACAGCTTTCCAGGCTAGCACTTTCTGCCTGCGACCTATCTGCAGACGTTTGCATTTTCGGAGCAGGGCTGCCGGAGGCGCCCGGCACGGACCACCTAAGCTACATTTGAAGTTTGAGGGGGCAAAACAAGCAAGCAGCCCCAGTCTCTGTTCCTCTGTGCGAGCAGTGCCATGGGCAGATGAGGCTGAGCAACAGCTTTCCAGGCTAGCTCTTTCTGCCTGCGAGCTATCTGCAGACGTTGGCATTTTCGGAGCAGGGCTGCCGGAGGCGCCCGGCACGGACCACCTAAGCTACGTTTGAAGTTTGAGGGGACAAGACAAGCAAGCAGCCCCAGTCTCTGTGCCTCTGTGCGAGCAGTGCCATGGGCAGATGAGGCTGAGCAACAGCTTTCCAGGCTAGCTCTTTCTGCCTGCGAGCTATCTGCAGACGTTGGCATTTTCGGAGCAGGGCTGCCGGAGGCGCCCGGCACGGACCACCTAAGCTACGTTTGAAGTTTGAGGGGACAAGACAAGCAAGCAGCCCCAGTCTCTGTGCCTCTGTGCGAGCAGTGCCATGGGCAGATGAAGCTGAGCAACAGCTTTCCAGGCTAGCTCTTTCTGCCTGCGAGCTATCTGCAGACGTTGGCATTTTCGGAGCAGGGCTGCCGGAGGCGCCCGGCACGGACCACCTAAGCTACGTTTGAAGTTTGAGGGGACAAGACAAGCAAGCAGCCCCAGTCTCTGTGCCTCTGTGCGAGCAGTGCCATGGGCAGATGAGGCTGAGCAACAGCTTTCCAGGCTAGCTCTTTCTGCCTGCGAGCTATCTGCAGACGTTGGCATTTTCGGAGCAGGGCTGCCGGAGGCGCCCGGCACGGACCACCTAAGCTACGTTTGAAGTTTGAGGGGACAAGACAAGCAAGCAGCCCCAGTCTCTGTGCCTCTGTGCGAGCAGTGCCATGGGCAGATGAGGCTGAGCAACAGCTTTCCAGGCTAGCTCTTTCTGCCTGCGAGCTATCTGCAGACGTTGGCATTTTCGGAGCAGGGCTGCCGGAGGCGCCCGGCACGGACCACCTAAGCTACGTTTGAAGTTTGAGGGGACAAGACAAGCAAGCAGCCCCAGTCTCTGTGCCTCTGTGCGAGCAGTGCCATGGGCAGATGAGGCTGAGCAACAGCTTTCCAGGCTAGCTCTTTCTGCCTGCGAGCTATCTGCAGACGTTTGCATTTTCGGAGCAGGGCTGCCGGAGGCGCCCGGCACGGACCACCTAAGCTACATTTGAAGTTTGAGGGGGCAAAACAAGCAAGCAGCCCCAGTCTCTGTGCCTCTGTGCGAGCAGTGCCATGGGCAGATGAGGCTGAGCAACAGCTTTCCAGGCTAGCTCTTTCTGCCTGCGAGCTATCTGCAGACGTTTGCATTTTCGGAGCAGGGCTGCCGGAGGCGCCCGGCACAGACCACCTAAGCTACGTTAGAAGTTTGAGGGGGCAAGACAAGCAAGCAGCCCCAGTATCTGTGCCTCTGTGCGAGCAGTGCCATGGCCAGATGAGGCTGAGCAACAGCTTTCCAGGCTAGCTCTTTCTGCCTGCGAGCTATCTGCAGACGTTCGCATTTTCGGAGCAGGGCTGCTGGATGCGCCTGGCACGGACCACCTAAGCTACGTTTGAAGTTTGAGGGGACAAGACAAGCAAGCAGCCCCAGTCTCTGTGCCTCTGTGCGAGCAGTGCCATGGGCAGATGAGGCTGAGCAACAGCTTTCCAGGCTAGCTCTTTCTGCCTGCGAGCTATCTGCAGACGTTGGCATTTTCGGAGCAGGGCTGCCGGAGGCGCCCGGCACGGACCACCTAAGCTAAATTTGAAGTTTGAGGGGGCAAAACAAGCAAGCAGCCCCAGTCTCTGGGCCTCTGTGCGAGCAGTGCCATGGGCAGATGAGGCTGAGCAACAGCTTTCCAGGCTAGCTCTTTCTGCCTGCGAGCTATCTGCAGACGTTGGCATTTTCGGAGCAGGGCTGCCGGAGGCGCCCGGCACAGACCACCTAAGCTACGTTTGAAGTTTGAGGGGACAAGACAAGCAAGCAGCCCCAGTCTCTGTGCCTCTGTGCGAGCAGTGCCATGGGCAGATGAGGCTGAGCAACAGCTTTCCAGGCTAGCTCTTTCTGCCTGCGAACTATCTGCAGACGTTGGCATTTTCGGAGCAGAGCTGCCGGAGGCGCCCGGCACGGACCACCTAAGCTACGTTTGAAGTTTGAGGGGACAAGACAAGCAAGCAGCCCCAGTCTCTGTGCCTCTGTGCGAGCAGTGCCATGGGCAGATGAGTCTGAGCAACAGCTTTCCAGGCTAGCACTTTCTGCCTGCGACCTATCTGCAGACGTTGGCATTTTCGGAGCAGGGCTGCCGGAGGCGCCCGGCACAGACCACCTAAGCTAAATTTGAAGTTTGAGGGGGCAAAACAAGCAAGCAGCCCCAGTCTCTGTGCCTCTGTGCGAGCAGTGCCATGGGCAGATGAGGCTGAGCAACAGTTTTCCAGGCTAGCTCTTTCTGCCTGCGAGCTATCTGCAGACGTTTGCATTTTCGGAGCAGGGCTGCCGGAGGCGCCCGGCACGGACCACCTAAGCTACATTTGAAGTTTGAGGGGGCAAAACAAGCAAGCAGCCCCAGTCTCTGTGCCTCTGTGCGAGCAGTGCCATGGGCAGATGAGGCTGAGCAACAGCTTTCCAGGCTAGCTCTTTCTGCCTGCGAGCTATCTGCAGACGTTTGCATTTTCGGAGCAGGGCTGCCGGAGGCGCCCGGCACGGACCACCTAAGCTACGTTTGAAGTTTGAGGGGGCAAGACAAGCAAGCAGCCCCAGTATCTGTGCCTCTGTGCGAGCAGTGCCATGGGCAGATGAGGCTGAGCAACAGCTTTCCAGGCTAGCTCTTTCTGCCTGCGAGCTATCTGCAGACGTTTGCATTTTCGGAGCAGCGCTGTCGGATGCGCCCGGCACGGACCACCAAAGATACATTTGAAGTTTGAGGGGACAAGACAAGCAAGCAGGCCCAGTCTCTGTGCCTCTGTGCGAGCAGTGCCATGGGTAGATGAGGCTGAGCAACAGCTTTCCAGGCTAGCTCTTTCTGCCTGCGAGCTATCTGCAGACGTTTGCATTTTCGGAGCAGGGCTGCCGGAGGCGCCCGGCACGGACCACCTAAGCTACATTTGAAGTTTGAGGGGGCAAAACAAGCAAGCAGCCCCAGTCTCTGTGCCTCTGTGCGAGCAGTGCCATGGGCAGATGAGGCTGAGCAACAGCTTTCCAGGCTAGCTCTTTCTGCCTGCGAGCTATCTGCAGACGTTGGCATTTTCGGAGCAGGGCTGCCGGAGGCGCCCGGCACAGACCACCTAAGCTACGTTTGAAGTTTGAGGGGACAAGACAAGCAAGCAGCCCCAGTCTCTGTGCCTCTGTGCGAGCAGTGCCATGGGCAGATGAGGCTGAGCAACAGCTTTCCAGGCTAGCTCTTTCTGGCTGCGAGCTATCTGCAGACGTTGGCATTTTCGGAGCAGGGCTGCCGGAGGCGCCCGGCACGGACCACCTAAGCTACGTTTGAAGTTTGAGGGGACAAGACAAGCAAGCAGCCCCAGTCTCTGTGCCTCTGTGCGAGCAGTGCCATGGGCAGATGAGGCTGAGCAACAGCTTTCCAGGCTAGCTCTTTCTGCCTGCGAGCTATCTGCAGACGTTCGCATTTTCGGAGCAGGGCTGCCGGAGGCGCCCGGCACGGACCACCTAAGCTACATTTGAAGTTTGAGGGGGCAAAACAAGCAAGCAGCCCCAGTCTCTGTGCCTCTGTGCGAGCAGTGCCATGGGCAGATGAGGCTGAGCAACAGCTTTCCAGGCTAGCTCTTTCTGCCTGCGAGCTATCTGCAGACGTTGGCATTTTCGGAGCAGGGCTGCCGGAGGCGCCCGGCACAGACCACCTAAGCTACGTTTGAAGTTTGAGGGGACAAGACAAGCAAGCAGCCCCAGTCTCTGTGCCTCTGTGCGAGCAGTGCCATGGGCAGATGAGGCTGAGCAACAGCTTTCCAGGCTAGCTCTTTCTGCCTGCGAGCTATCTGCAGACGTTTGGATTTTCGGAGCAGCGCTGCCGGATGCGCCCGGCACGGACCACCAAAGATACATTTGAAGTTTGAGGGGACAAGACAAGCAAGCAGCCCCAGTCTCTGTGCCTCTGTGCGAGCAGTGCCATGGGCAGATGAGTCTGAGCAACAGCTTTCCAGGCTAGCACTTTCTGCCTGCGAGCTATCTGCAGACGTTTGCATTTTCGGAGCAGGGCTGCCGGAGGCGCCCGGCACGGACCACCTAAGCTACATTTGAAGTTTGAGGGGGCAAAACAAGCAAGCAGCCCCAGTCTCTGTTCCTCTGTGCGAGCAGTGCCATGGGCAGATGAGGCTGAGCAACAGCTTTCCAGGCTAGCTCTTTCTGCCTGCGAGCTATCTGCAGACGTTGGCATTTTCGGAGCAGGGCTGCCGGAGGTGCCCGGCACGGACCACCTAAGCTACGTTTGAAGTTTGAGGGGACAAGACAAGCAAGCAGCCCCAGTCTCTGTGCCTCTGTGCGAGCAGTGCCATGGGCAGATGAGGCTGAGCAACAGCTTTCCAGGCTAGCTCTTTCTGCCTGCGAGCTATCTGCAGACGTTGGCATTTTCGGAGCAGGGCTGCCGGAGGCGCCCGGCACGGACCACCTAAGCTACGTTTGAAGTTTGAGGGGACAAGACAAGCAAGCAGCCCCAGTCTCTGTGCCTCTGTGCGAGCAGTGCCATGGGCAGATGAGGCTGAGCAACAGCTTTCCAGGCTAGCTCTTTCTGGCTGCGAGCTATCTGCAGACGTTGGCATTTTCGGAGCAGGGCTGCCGGAGGCGACCGGCACAGACCACCTAAGCTACGTTTGAAGTTTGAGGGGACAAGACAAGCAAGCAGCCCCAGTCTCTGTGCCTCTGTGCGAGCAGTGCCATGGGCAGATGAGGCTGAGCAACAGCTTTCCAGGCTAGCTCTTTCTGCCTGCGAGCTATCTGCAGACGTTTGGATTTTCGGAGCAGGGCTGCCGGATGCGCCCGGCACAGACCACCTAAGCTACGTTTGAAGTTTGAGGGGACAAGACAAGCAAGCAGCCCCAGTCTCTGTGCCTCTGTGCGAGCAGTGCCATGGGCAGATGAGGCTGAGCAACAGCTTTCCAGGCTAGCTCTTTCTGCCTGCGAGCTATCTGCAGACGTTTGCATTTTCGGACCAGGGCTGCCGGAGGCGCCCGGCACGGACCACCTAAGCTACATTTGAAGTTTGAGGGGGCAAAACAAGCAAGCAGCCCCAGTCTCTGTGCCTCTGTGCGAGCAGTGCCATGGCCAGATGAGGCTGAGCAACAGCTTTCCAGGCTAGCTCTTTCTGCCTGCGAGCTATCTGCAGACGTTTGCATTTTCGGAGCAGGGCTGCCGGAGGCGCCCGGCACAGACCACCTAAGCTACGTTTGAAGTTTGAGGGGACAAGACAAGCAAGCAGCCCCAGTATCTGTGCCTCTGTGCGAGCAGTGCCATGGCCAGATGAGGCTGAGCAACAGCTTTCCAGGCTAGCTCTTTCTGCCTGCGAGCTATCTGCAGACGTTCGCATTTTCGGAGCAGAGCTGCTGGATGCGCCTGGCACGGACCACCTAAGCTACGTTTGAAGTTTGAGGGGACAAGACAAGCAAGCAGCCCCAGTCTCTGTGCCTCTGTGCGAGCAGTGCCATGGGCAGATGAGGCTGAGCAACAGCTTTCCAGGCTAGCTCTTTCTGCCTGCGAGCTATCTGCAGACGTTTGCATTTTCGGAGCAGGGCTGCCGGAGGCGCCCGGCACGGACCACCTAAGCTAAATTTGAAGTTTGAGGGGGCAAAACAAGCAAGCAGCCCCAGTCTCTGTGCCTCTGTGCGAGCAGTGCCATGGGCAGATGAGGCTGAGCAACAGCTTTCCAGGCTAGCTCTTTCTGCCTGCGAGCTATCTGCAGACGTTGGCATTTTCGGAGCAGGGCTGCCGGAGGCGCCCGGCACAGACCACCTAAGCTACGTTTGAAGTTTGAGGGGACAAGACAAGCAAGCAGCCCCAGTCTCTGTGCCTCTGTGCGAGCAGTGCCATGGGCAGATGAGGCTGAGCAACAGCTTTCCAGGCTAGCTCTTTCTGCCTGCGAACTATCTGCAGACGTTGGCATTTTCGGAGCAGAGCTGCCGGAGGCGCCCGGCACGGACCACCTAAGCTACGTTTGAAGTTTGAGGGGACAAGACAAGCAAGCAGCCCCAGTCTCTGTGCCTCTGTGCGAGCAGTGCCATGGGCAGATGAGGCTGAGCAACAGCTTTCCAGGCTAGCTCTTTCTGCCTGCGAGCTATCTGCAGACGTTGGCATTTTCGGAGCAGGGCTGCCGGAGGCGCCCGGCACAGACCACCTAAGCTAAATTTGAAGTTTGAGGGGGCAAAACAAGCAAGCAGCCCCAGTCTCTGTGCCTCTGTGCGAGCAGTGCCATGGGCAGATGAGGCTGAGCAACAGTTTTCCAGGCTAGCTCTTTCTGCCTGCGAGCTATCTGCAGACGTTGGCATTTTCGGACCAGGGCTGCCGGAGGCGCCCGGCACGGACCACCTAAGCTAAATTTGAAGTTTGAGGGGGCAAAACAAGCAAGCAGCCCCAGTCTCTGTGCCTCTGTGCGAGCAGTGCCATGGGCAGATGAGGCTGAGCAACAGCTTTCCAGGCTAGCTCTTTCTGCCTGCGAGCTATCTGCAGACGTTGGCATTTTCGGAGCAGGGCTGCCGGAGGCGCCCGGCACGGACCACCTAAGCTACGTTTGAAGTTTGAGGGGACAAGACAAGCAAGCAGCCCCAGTCTCTGTGCCTCTGTGCGAGCAGTGCCATGGGCAGATGAGGCTGAGCAACAGCTTTCCAGGCTAGCTCTTTCTGGCTGCGAGCTATCTGCAGACGTTGGCATTTTCGGAGCAGGGCTGCCGGAGGCGACCGGCACAGACCACCTAAGCTACGTTTGAAGTTTGAGGGGACAAGACAAGCAAGCAGCCCCAGTCTCTGTGCCTCTGTGCGAGCAGTGCCATGGGCAGATGAGGCTGAGCAACAGCTTTCCAGGCTAGCTCTTTCTGCCTGCGAGCTATCTGCAGACGTTTGGATTTTCGGAGCAGGGCTGCCGGATGCGCCCGGCACAGACCACCTAAGCTACGTTTGAAGTTTGAGGGGACAAGACAAGCAAGCAGCCCCAGTCTCTGTGCCTCTGTGCGAGCAGTGTCATGGGCAGATGAGGCTGAGCAACAGCTTTCCAGGCTAGCTCTTTCTGCCTGCGAGCTATCTGCAGACGTTTGCATTTTCGGACCAGGGCTGCCGGAGGCGCCCGGCACAGACCACCTAAGCTACGTTTGAAGTTTGAGGGGACAAGACAAGCAAGCAGCCCCAGTATCTGTGCCTCTGTGCGAGCAGTGCCATGGCCAGATGAGGCTGAGCAACAGCTTTCCAGGCTAGCTCTTTCTGCCTGCGAGCTATCTGCAGACGTTCGCATTTTCGGAGCAGGGCTGCTGGATGCGCCTGGCACGGACCACCTAAGCTACGTTTGAAGTTTGAGGGGACAAGACAAGCAAGCAGCCCCAGTCTCTGTGCCTCTGTGCGAGCAGTGCCATGGGCAGATGAGGCTGAGCAACAGCTTTCCAGGCTAGCTCTTTCTGCCTGCGAGCTATCTGCAGACGTTTGCATTTTCGGAGCAGGGCTGCCGGAGGCGCCCGGCACGGACCACCTAAGCTAAATTTGAAGTTTGAGGGGGCAAAACAAGCAAGCAGCCCCAGTCTCTGTGCCTCTGTGCGAGCAGTGCCATGGGCAGATGAGGCTGAGCAACAGCTTTCCAGGCTAGCTCTTTCTGCCTGCGAGCTATCTGCAGACGTTGGCATTTTCGGAGCAGGGCTGCCGGAGGCGCCCGGCACAGACCACCTAAGCTACGTTTGAAGTTTGAGGGGACAAGACAAGCAAGCAGCCCCAGTCTCTGTGCCTCTGTGCGAGCAGTGCCATGGGCAGATGAGGCTGAGCAACAGCTTTCCAGGCTAGCTCTTTCTGCCTGCGAACTATCTGCAGACGTTGGCATTTTCGGAGCAGAGCTGCCGGAGGCGCCCGGCACGGACCACCTAAGCTACGTTTGAAGTTTGAGGGGACAAGACAAGCAAGCAGCCCCAGTCTCTGTGCCTCTGTGCGAGCAGTGCCATGGGCAGATGAGGCTGAGCAACAGCTTTCCAGGCTAGCTCTTTCTGCCTGCGAGCTATCTGCAGACGTTGGCATTTTCGGAGCAGGGCTGCCGGAGGCGCCCGGCACAGACCACCTAAGCTAAATTTGAAGTTTGAGGGGGCAAAACAAGCAAGCAGCCCCAGTCTCTGTGCCTCTGTGCGAGCAGTGCCATGGGCAGATGAGGCTGAGCAACAGTTTTCCAGGCTAGCTCTTTCTGCCTGCGAGCTATCTGCAGACGTTGGCATTTTCGGACCAGGGCTGCCGGAGGCGCCCGGCACGGACCACCTAAGCTAAATTTGAAGTTTGAGGGGGCAAAACAAGCAAGCAGCCCCAGTCTCTGTGCCTCTGTGCGAGCAGTGCCATGGGCAGATGAGGCTGAGCAACAGCTTTCCAGGCTAGCTCTTTCTGCCTGCGAGCTATCTGCAGACGTTTGCATTTTCGGAGCAGGGCTGCCGGAGGCGCCCGGCACGGACCACCTAAGCTACGTTTGAAGTTTGAGGGGGCAAGACAAGCAAGCAGCCCCAGTATCTGTGCCTCTGTGCGAGCAGTGCCATGGGCAGATGAGGCTGAGCAACAGCTTTCCAGGCTAGCTCTTTCTGCCTGCGAGCTATCTGCAGACGTTTGGATTTTCGGAGCAGCGCTGTCGGATGCGCCCGGCACGGACCACCAAAGATACATTTGAAGTTTGAGGGGACAAGACAAGCAAGCAGGCCCAGTCTCTGTGCCTCTGTGCGAGCAGTGCCATGGGCAGATGAGGCTGAGCAACAGCTTTCCAGGCTAGCTCTTTCTGCCTGCGAGCTATCTGCAGACGTTTGCATTTTCGGAGCAGGGCTGCCGGAGGCGCCCGGCACGGACCACCTAAGCTACATTTGAAGTTTGAGGGGGCAAAACAAGCAAGCAGCCCCAGTCTCTGTGCCTCTGTGCGAGCAGTGCCATGGGCAGATGAGGCTGAGCAACAGCTTTCCAGGCTAGCTCTTTCTGCCTGCGAGCTATCTGCAGACGTTGGCATTTTCGGAGCAGGGCTGCCGGAGGCGCCCGGCACAGACCACCTAAGCTACGTTTGAAGTTTGAGGGGACAAGACAAGCAAGCAGCCCCAGTCTCTGTGCCTCTGTGCGAGCAGTGCCATGGGCAGATGAGGCTGAGCAACAGCTTTCCAGGCTAGCTCTTTCTGGCTGCGAGCTATCTGCAGACGTTGGCATTTTCGGAGCAGGGCTGCCGGAGGCGCCCGGCACGGACCACCTAAGCTACGTTTGAAGTTTGAGGGGACAAGACAAGCAAGCAGCCCCAGTCTCTGGGCCTCTGTGCGAGCAGTGCCATGGGCAGATGAGGCTGAGCAACAGCTTTCCAGGCTAGCTCTTTCTGCCTGCGAGCTATCTGCAGACGTTCGCATTTTCGGAGCAGGGCTGCCGGAGGCGCCCGGCACGGACCACCTAAGCTACATTTGAAGTTTGAGGGGGCAAAACAAGCAAGCAGCCCCAGTCTCTGTGCCTCTGTGCGAGCAGTGCCATGGGCAGATGAGGCTGAGCAACAGCTTTCCAGGCTAGCTCTTTCTGCCTGCGAGCTATCTGCAGACGTTGGCATTTTCGGAGCAGGGCTGCCGGAGGCGCCCGGCACAGACCACCTAAGCTACGTTTGAAGTTTGAGGGGACAAGACAAGCAAGCAGCCCCAGTCTCTGTGCCTCTGTGCGAGCAGTGCCATGGGCAGATGAGGCTGAGCAACAGCTTTCCAGGCTAGCTCTTTCTGCCTGCGAGCTATCTGCAGACGTTTGCATTTTCGGAGCAGGGCTGCCGGAGGCGCCCGGCACGGACCACCTAAGCTACGTTTGAAGTTTGAGGGGACAAGACAAGCAAGCAGCCCCAGTCTCTGTGCCTCTGTGCGAGCAGTGCCATGGGCAGATGAGGCTGAGCAACAGCTTTCCAGGCTAGCTCTTTCTGCCTGCGAGCTATCTGCAGACGTTTGGATTTTCGGAGCAGCGCTGCCGGATGCGCCCGGCACGGACCACCAAAGATACATTTGAAGTTTGAGGGGACAAGACAAGCAAGCAGCCCCAGTCTCTGTGCCTCTGTGCGAGCAGTGCCATGGGCAGATGAGGCTGAGCAACAGCTTTCCAGGCTAGCTCTTTCTGCCTGCGAGCTATCTGCAGACGTTCGCATTTTCGGAGCAGGGCTGCTGGATGCGCCTGGCACGGACCACCTAAGCTACGTTTGAAGTTTGAGGGGACAAGACAAGCAAGCAGCCCCAGTCTCTGTGCCTCTGTGCGAGCAGTGCCATGGGCAGATGAGGCTGAGCAACAGCTTTCCAGGCTAGCTCTTTCTGCCTGCGAGCTATCTGCAGACGTTGGCATTTTCGGAGCAGGGCTGCCGGAGGCGCCTGGCACGGACCACCTAAGCTACGTTTGAAGTTTGAGGGGACAAGACAAGCAAGCAGCCCCAGTCTCTGTGCCTCTGTGCGAGCAGTGCCATGGGCAGATGAGGCTGAGCAACAGCTTTCCAGGCTAGCTCTTTCTGCCTGCGAGCTATCTGCAGACGTTGGCATTTTCGGAGCAGGGCTGCCGGAGGCGCCTGGCACGGACCACCTAAGCTAAATTTGAAGTTTGAGGGGACAAGACAAGCAAGCAGCCCCAGTCTCTGTGCCTCTGTGCGAGCAGTGCCATGGGCAGATGAGGCTGAGCAACAGCTTTCCAGGCTAGCTCTTTCTGCCTGCGAGCTATCTGCAGACGTTGGCATTTTCGGAGCAGGGCTGCCGGAGGCGCCCGGCACGGACCACCTAAGCTACATTTGAAGTTTGAGGGGGCAAAACAAGCAAGCAGCCCCAGTCTCTGTGCCTCTGTGCGAGCAGTGCCATGGGCAGATGAGGCTGAGCAACAGCTTTCCAGGCTAGCTCTTTCTGCCTGCGAGCTATCTGCAGACGTTTGCATTTTCGGAGCAGGGCTGCCGGAGGCGCCCGGCACGGACCACCTAAGCTACATTTGAAGTTTGAGGGGGCAAAACAAGCAAGCAGCCCCAGTCTCTGTGCCTCTGTGCAAGCAGTGCCATGGGCAGATGAGGCTGAGCAACAGCTTTCCAGGCTAGCTCTTTCTGCCTGCGAGCTATCTGCAGACGTTGGCATTTTCGGAGCAGGGCTGCCGGAGGCGCCCGGCACGGACCACCTAAGCTACATTTGAAGTTTGAGGGGGCAAAACAAGCAAGCAGCCCCAGTCTCTGTGCCTCTGTGCGAGCAGTGCCATGGGCAGATGAGGCTGAGCAACAGCTTTCCAGGCTAGCTCTTTCTGCCTGCGAGCTATCTGCAGACGTTCGCATTTTCGGAGGAGGGCTGCCGGATGCGCCTGGCACGGACCACCTAAGCTACGTTTGAAGTTTGAGGGGACAAGACAAGCAAGCAGCCCCAGTCTCTGTGCCTCTGTGCGAGCAGTGCCATGGGCAGATGAGGCTGAGCAACAGCTTTCCAGGCTAGCTCTTTCTGCCTGCGAGCTATCTGCAGACGTTCGCATTTTCGGAGCAGGGCTGCCGGAGGCGCCCGGCACGGACCACCTAAGCTACATTTGAAGTTTGAGGGGGCAAAACAAGCAAGCAGCCCCAGTCTCTGTGCCTCTGTGCGAGCAGTGCCATGGGCAGATGAGGCTGAGCAACAGCTTTCCAGGCTAGCTCTTTCTGCCTGCGAGCTATCTGCAGACGTTCGCATTTTCGGAGCAGGGCTGCCGGAGGCGCCCGGCACGGACCACCTAAGCTACGTTTGAAGTTTGAGGGGGCAAAACAAGCAAGCAGCCCCAGTCTCTGTGCCTCTGTGCGAGCAGTGCCATGGGCAGATGAGGCTGAGCAACAGCTTTCCAGGCTAGCTTTTTCTGCCTGCGAGCTATCTGCAGACGTTTGCATTTTCGGAGCAGGGCTGCCGGAGGCGCCCGGCACGGACCACCTAAGCTACATTTGAAGTTTGAGGGGGCAAAACAAGCAAGCAGCCCCAGTCTCTGTGCCTCTGTGCGAGCAGTGCCATGGGCAGATGAGGCTGAGCAACAGCTTTCCAGGCTAGCTCTTTCTGCCTGCGAGCTATCTGCAGACGTTCGCATTTTCGGAGCAGGGCTGCCGGAGGCGCCCGGCACGGACCACCTAAGCTACGTTTGAAGTTTGAGGGGGCAAAACAAGCAAGCAGCCCCAGTCTCTGTGCCTCTGTGCGAGCAGTGCCATGGGCAGATGAGGCTGAGCAACAGCTTTCCAGGCTAGCTCTTTCTGCCTGCGAGCTATCTGCAGACGTTCGCATTTTCGGAGCAGGGCTGCCGGAGGCGCCCGGTACGGACCACCAAAGCTACGTTTGAAGTTTGAGGGGACAAGACAAGCAAGCAGCCCCAGTCTCTGTGCCTCTGTGCGAGCAGTGCCATGGGCAGATGAGGCTGAGCAACAGCTTTCCAGGCTAGCTCTTTCTGCCTGCGAGCTATCTGCAGACGTTTGCATTTTCGGAGCAGCGCTGCCGGATGCGCCCGGCACGGACCAACTAAGCTACGTTTGAAGTTTGAGGGGACAAGACAAGCAAGCAGCCCCAGTCTCTGTGCCTCTGTGCGAGCAGTGCCATGGGCAGATGAGGCTGAGCAACAGCTTTCCAGGCTAGCTCTTTCTGCCTGCGAGCTACCTGCAGACGTTGGCATTTTCGGAGCAGGGCTGCCGGAGGCGCCCGGCACGGACCACCTAAGCTACATTTGAAGTTTGAGGGGGCAAAACAAGCAAGCAGCCCCAGTCTCTGTGCCTCTGTGCGAGCAGTGCCATGGGCAGATGAGGCTGAGCAACAGCTTTCCAGGCTAGCTCTTTCTGCCTGCGAGCTATCTGCAGACGTTGGCATTTTCGGAGCAGGGCTGCCGGAGGCGCCCGGCACGGACCACCTAAGCTACGTTTGAAGTTTGAGGGGACAAGACAAGCAAGCAGCCCCAGTCTCTGTGCCTCTGTGCGAGCAGTGCCATGGGCAGATGAGGCTGAGCAACAGCTTTCCAGGCTAGCTCTTTCTGCCTGCGAGCTATCTGCAGACGTTTGCATTTTCGGAGCAGCGCTGCCGGATGCGCCCGGCACGGACCAACTAAGCTACATTTGAAGTTTGAGGGGACAAGACAAGCAAGCAGCCCCAGTCTCTGTGCCTCTGTGCGAGCAGTGCCATGGGCAGATGAGGCTGAGCAACAGCTTTCCAGGCTAGCTCTTTCTGCCTGCGAGCTATCTGCAGACGTTCGCATTTTCGGAGCAGGGCTGCCGGAGGCGCCCGGCACGGACCACCTAAGCTACGTTTGAAGTTTGAGGGGACAAGACAAGCAAGCAGCCCCAGTCTCTGTGCCTCTGTGCGAGCAGTGCCATGGGCAGATGAGGCTGAGCAACAGCTTTCCAGGCTAGCTCTTTCTGCCTGCGAGCTATCTGCAGACGTTTGGATTTTCGGAGCAGCGCTGCCGGATGCGCCCGGCACGGACCACCTAAGCTACATTTGAAGTTTGAGGGGACAAGACAAGCAAGCAGCCCCAGTCTCTGTGCCTCTGTGCGAGCAGTGCCATGGGCAGATGAGGCTGAGCAACAGCTTTCCAGGCTAGCTCTTTCTGCCTGCGAGCTATCTGCAGACGTTCGCATTTTCGGAGCAGGGCTGCTGGATGCGCCTGGCACGGACCACCTTAGCTACGTTTGAAGTTTGAGGGGACAAGACAAGCAAGCAGCCCCAGTCTCTGTGCCTCTGTGCGAGCAGTGCCATGGGCAGATGAGGCTGAGCAACAGCTTTCCAGGCTAGCTCTTTCTGCCTGCGAGCTATCTGCAGACGTTTGCATTTTCGGAGCAGGGCTGCCGGAGGCGCCCGGCACGGACCACCTAAGCTACATTTGAAGTTTGAGGGGGCAAAACAAGCAAGCAGCCCCAGTCTCTGTGCCTCTGTGCGAGCAGTGCCATGGGCAGATGAGGCTGAGCAACAGCTTTCCAGGCTAGCTCTTTCTGCCTGCGAGCTATCTGCAGACGTTCGCATTTTCGGAGCAGGGCTGCCGGATGCGCCCGGCACGGACCACCTAAGCTACATTTGAAGTTTGAGGGGGCAAAACAAGCAAGCAGCCCCAGTCTCTGTGCCTCTGTGCGAGCAGTGCCATGGGCAGATGAGGCTGAGCAACAGCTTTCCAGGCTAGCTCTTTCTGCCTGCGAGCTATCTGCAGACGTTGGCATTTTCGGAGCAGGGCTGCCGGAGGCGCCCGGCACAGACCACCTAAGCTACGTTTGAAGTTTGAGGGGACAAGACAAGCAAGCAGCCCCAGTCTCTGTGCCTCTGTGCGAGCAGTGCCATGGGCAGATGAGGCTGAGCAACAGCTTTCCAGGCTAGCTCTTTCTGGCTGCGAGCTATCTGCAGACATTGGCATTTTCGGAGCAGGGCTGCCGGAGGCGCCCGGCACGGACCACCTAAGCTACATTTGAAGTTTGAGGGGGCAAAACAAGCAAGCAGCCCCAGTCTCTGTGCCTCTGTGCGAGCAGTGCCATGGGCAGATGAGGCTGAGCAACAGCTTTCCAGGCTAGCTCTTTCTGCCTGCGAGCTATCTGCAGACGTTCGCATTTTCGGAGCAGGGCTGCCGGAGGCGCCCGGCACGGACCACCTAAGCTACGTTTGAAGTTTGAGGGGGCAAAACAAGCAAGCAGCCCCAGTCTCTGGGCCTCTGTGCGAGCAGTGCCATGGGCAGATGAGGCTGAGCAACAGCTTTCCAGGCTAGCTCTTTCTGCCTGCGAGCTATCTGCAGACGTTCGCATTTTCGGAGCAGGGCTGCCGGAGGCGCCCGGCACGGACCACCTAAGCTACATTTGAAGTTTGAGGGGGCAAAACAAGCAAGCAGCCCCAGTCTCTGTGCCTCTGTGCGAGCAGTGCCATGGGCAGATGAGGCTGAGCAACAGCTTTCCAGGCTAGCTCTTTCTGCCTGCGAGCTATCTGCAGACGTTGGCATTTTCGGAGCAGGGCTGCCGGAGGCGCCCGGCACAGACCACCTAAGCTACGTTTGAAGTTTGAGGGGACAAGACAAGCAAGCAGCCCCAGTCTCTGTGCCTCTGTGCGAGCAGTGCCATGGGCAGATGAGGCTGAGCAACAGCTTTCCAGGCTAGCTCTTTCTGCCTGCGAGCTATCTGCAGACGTTTGCATTTTCGGAGCAGGGCTGCCGGAGGCGCCCGGCACGGACCACCTAAGCTACATTTGAAGTTTGAGGGGGCAAAACAAGCAAGCAGCCCCAGTCTCTGTGCCTCTGTGCGAGCAGTGCCATGGGCAGATGAGGCTGAGCAACAGCTTTCCAGGCTAGCTCTTTCTGCCTGCGAGCTATCTGCAGACGTTGGCATTTTCGGAGCAGGGCTGCCGGAGGCGCCCGGCACGGACCACCTAAGCTACGTTTGAAGTTTGAGGGGACAAGACAAGCAAGCAGCCCCAGTCTCTGTGCCTCTGTGCGAGCAGTGCCATGGGCAGATGAGGCTGAGCAACAGCTTTCCAGGCTAGCTCTTTCTGCCTGCGAGCTATCTGCAGACGTTTGGATTTTCGGAGCAGCGCTGCCGGATGCGCCCGGCACGGACCACCAAAGATACATTTGAAGTTTGAGGGGACAAGACAAGCAAGCAGCCCCAGTCTCTGTGCCTCTGTGCGAGCAGTGCCATGGGCAGATGAGGCTGAGCAACAGCTTTCCAGGCTAGCTCTTTCTGCCTGCGAGCTATCTGCAGACGTTCGCATTTTCGGAGCAGGGCTGCTGGATGCGCCTGGCACGGACCACCTAAGCTACGTTTGAAGTTTGAGGGGACAAGACAAGCAAGCAGCCCCAGTCTCTGTGCCTCTGTGCGAGCAGTGCCATGGGCAGATGAGGCTGAGCAACAGCTTTCCAGGCTAGCTCTTTCTGCCTGCGAGCTATCTGCAGACGTTGGCATTTTCGGAGCAGGGCTGCCGGAGGCGCCTGGCACGGACCACCTAAGCTACGTTTGAAGTTTGAGGGGACAAGACAAGCAAGCAGCCCCAGTCTCTGTGCCTCTGTGCGAGCAGTGCCATGGGCAGATGAGGCTGAGCAACAGCTTTCCAGGCTAGCTCTTTCTGCCTGCGAGCTATCTGCAGACGTTGGCATTTTCGGAGCAGGGCTGCCGGAGGCGCCTGGCACGGACCACCTAAGCTAAATTTGAAGTTTGAGGGGACAAGACAAGCAAGCAGCCCCAGTCTCTGTGCCTCTGTGCGAGCAGTGCCATGGGCAGATGAGGCTGAGCAACAGCTTTCCAGGCTAGCTCTTTCTGCCTGCGAGCTATCTGCAGACGTTGGCATTTTCGGAGCAGGGCTGCCGGAGGCGCCCGGCACGGACCACCTAAGCTACATTTGAAGTTTGAGGGGGCAAAACAAGCAAGCAGCCCCAGTCTCTGTGCCTCTGTGCGAGCAGTGCCATGGGCAGATGAGGCTGAGCAACAGCTTTCCAGGCTAGCTCTTTCTGCCTGCGAGCTATCTGCAGACGTTTGCATTTTCGGAGCAGGGCTGCCGGAGGCGCCCGGCACGGACCACCTAAGCTACATTTGAAGTTTGAGGGGGCAAAACAAGCAAGCAGCCCCAGTCTCTGTGCCTCTGTGCAAGCAGTGCCATGGGCAGATGAGGCTGAGCAACAGCTTTCCAGGCTAGCTCTTTCTGCCTGCGAGCTATCTGCAGACGTTGGCATTTTCGGAGCAGGGCTGCCGGAGGCGCCCGGCACGGACCACCTAAGCTACATTTGAAGTTTGAGGGGGCAAAACAAGCAAGCAGCCCCAGTCTCTGTGCCTCTGTGCGAGCAGTGCCATGGGCAGATGAGGCTGAGCAACAGCTTTCCAGGCTAGCTCTTTCTGCCTGCGAGCTATCTGCAGACGTTCGCATTTTCGGAGGAGGGCTGCCGGATGCGCCTGGCACGGACCACCTAAGCTACGTTTGAAGTTTGAGGGGACAAGACAAGCAAGCAGCCCCAGTCTCTGTGCCTCTGTGCGAGCAGTGCCATGGGCAGATGAGGCTGAGCAACAGCTTTCCAGGCTAGCTCTTTCTGCCTGCGAGCTATCTGCAGACGTTCGCATTTTCGGAGCAGGGCTGCCGGAGGCGCCCGGCACGGACCACCTAAGCTACATTTGAAGTTTGAGGGGGCAAAACAAGCAAGCAGCCCCAGTCTCTGTGCCTCTGTGCGAGCAGTGCCATGGGCAGATGAGGCTGAGCAACAGCTTTCCAGGCTAGCTCTTTCTGCCTGCGAGCTATCTGCAGACGTTCGCATTTTCGGAGCAGGGCTGCCGGAGGCGCCCGGCACGGACCACCTAAGCTACGTTTGAAGTTTGAGGGGGCAAAACAAGCAAGCAGCCCCAGTCTCTGTGCCTCTGTGCGAGCAGTGCCATGGGCAGATGAGGCTGAGCAACAGCTTTCCAGGCTAGCTCTTTCTGCCTGCGAGCTATCTGCAGACGTTTGCATTTTCGGAGCAGGGCTGCCGGAGGCGCCCGGCACGGACCACCTAAGCTACATTTGAAGTTTGAGGGGGCAAAACAAGCAAGCAGCCCCAGTCTCTGTGCCTCTGTGCGAGCAGTGCCATGGGCAGATGAGGCTGAGCAACAGCTTTCCAGGCTAGCTCTTTCTGCCTGCGAGCTATCTGCAGACGTTCGCATTTTCGGAGCAGGGCTGCCGGAGGCGCCCGGCACGGACCACCTAAGCTACGTTTGAAGTTTGAGGGGGCAAAACAAGCAAGCAGCCCCAGTCTCTGTGCCTCTGTGCGAGCAGTGCCATGGGCAGATGAGGCTGAGCAACAGCTTTCCAGGCTAGCTCTTTCTGCCTGCGAGCTATCTGCAGACGTTCGCATTTTCGGAGCAGGGCTGCCGGAGGCGCCCGGTACGGACCACCAAAGCTACGTTTGAAGTTTGAGGGGACAAGACAAGCAAGCAGCCCCAGTCTCTGTGCCTCTGTGCGAGCAGTGCCATGGGCAGATGAGGCTGAGCAACAGCTTTCCAGGCTAGCTCTTTCTGCCTGCGAGCTATCTGCAGACGTTTGCATTTTCGGAGCAGCGCTGCCGGATGCGCCCGGCACGGACCAACTAAGCTACGTTTGAAGTTTGAGGGGACAAGACAAGCAAGCAGCCCCAGTCTCTGTGCCTCTGTGCGAGCAGTGCCATGGGCAGATGAGGCTGAGCAACAGCTTTCCAGGCTAGCTCTTTCTGCCTGCGAGCTACCTGCAGACGTTGGCATTTTCGGAGCAGGGCTGACGGAGGCGCCCGGCACGGACCACCTAAGCTACATTTGAAGTTTGAGGGGGCAAAACAAGCAAGCAGCCCCAGTCTCTGTGCCTCTGTGCGAGCAGTGCAATGGGCAGATGAGGCTGAGCAACAGCTTTCCAGGCTAGCTCTTTCTGCCTGCGAGCTATCTGCAGACGTTGGCATTTTCGGAGCAGGGCTGCCGGAGGCGCCCGGCACGGACCACCTAAGCTACGTTTGAAGTTTGAGGGGACAAGACAAGCAAGCAGCCCCAGTCTCTGTGCCTCTGTGCGAGCAGTGCCATGGGCAGATGAGGCTGAGCAACAGCTTTCCAGGCTAGCTCTTTCTGCCTGCGAGCTATCTGCAGACGTTTGCATTTTCGGAGCAGCGCTGCCGGATGCGCCCGGCACGGACCAACTAAGCTACATTTGAAGTTTGAGGGGACAAGACAAGCAAGCAGCCCCAGTCTCTGTGCCTCTGTGCGAGCAGTGCCATGGGCAGATGAGGCTGAGCAACAGCTTTCCAGGCTAGCTCTTTCTGCCTGCGAGCTATCTGCAGACGTTCGCATTTTCGGAGCAGGGCTGCCGGAGGCGCCCGGCACGGACCACCTAAGCTACGTTTGAAGTTTGAGGGGACAAGACAAGCAAGCAGCCCCAGTCTCTGTGCCTCTGTGCGAGCAGTGCCATGGGCAGATGAGGCTGAGCAACAGCTTTCCAGGCTAGCTCTTTCTGCCTGCGAGCTATCTGCAGACGTTTGGATTTTCGGAGCAGCGCTGCCGGATGCGCCCGGCACGGACCACCAAAGATACATTTGAAGTTTGAGGGGACAAGACAAGCAAGCAGCCCCAGTCTCTGTGCCTCTGTGCGAGCAGTGCCATGGGCAGATGAGGCTGAGCAACAGCTTTCCAGGCTAGCTCTTTCTGCCTGCGAGCTATCTGCAGACGTTCGCATTTTCGGAGCAGGGCTGCTGGATGCGCCTGGCACGGACCACCTTAGCTACGTTTGAAGTTTGAGGGGACAAGACAAGCAAGCAGCCCCAGTCTCTGTGCCTCTGTGCGAGCAGTGCCATGGGCAGATGAGGCTGAGCAACAGCTTTCCAGGCTAGCTCTTTCTGCCTGCGAGCTATCTGCAGACGTTTGCATTTTCGGAGCAGGGCTGCCGGAGGCGCCCGGCACGGACCACCTAAGCTACATTTGAAGTTTGAGGGGGCAAAACAAGCAAGCAGCCCCAGTCTCTGTGCCTCTGTGCGAGCAGTGCCATGGGCAGATGAGGCTGAGCAACAGCTTTCCAGGCTAGCTCTTTCTGCCTGCCAGCTATCTGCAGACGTTTGCATTTTCGGAGCAGGGCTGCCGGAGGCGCCCGGCACAGACCACCTAAGCTACGTTTGAAGTTTGAGGGGGCAAGACAAGCAAGCAGCCCCAGTATCTGTGCCTCTGTGCGAGCAGTGCCATGGCCAGATGAGGCTGAGCAACAGCTTTCCAGGCTAGCTCTTTCTGCCTGCGAGCTATCTGCAGACGTTTGGATTTTCGGAGCAGCGCTGCCGGATGCGCCCGGCACGGACCACCTAAGCTACGTTTGAAGTTTGAGGGGACAAGACAAGCAAGCAGCCCCAGTCTCTGTGCCTCTGTGCGAGCAGTGCCATGGGCAGATGAGGCTGAGCAACAGCTTTCCAGGCTAGCTCTTTCTGCCTGCGAGCTATCTGCAGACGTTTGCATTTTCGGAGCAGGGCTGCCGGAGGCGCCCGGCACGGACCACCTAAGCTACATTTGAAGTTTGAGGGGGCAAAACAAGCAAGCAGCCCCAGTCTCTGTGCCTCTGTGCGAGCAGTGCCATGGGCAGATGAGGCTGAGCAACAGCTTTCCAGGCTAGTTCTTTCTGCCTGCGAGCTATCTGCAGACGTTGGCATTTTCGGAGCAGGGCTGCCGGAGGCGCCCGGCACAGACCACCTAAGCTACGTTTGAAGTTTGAGGGGACAAGACAAGCAAGCAGCCCCAGTCTCTGTGCCTCTGTGCGAGCAGTGCCATGGGCAGATGAGGCTGAGCAACAGCTTTCCAGGCTAGCTCTTTCTGCCTGCGAGCTATCTGCAGACGTTTGGATTTTCGGAGCAGGGCTGCCGGATGCGCCTGGCACGGACCACCTAAGCTACATTTGAAGTTTGAGGGGGCAAAACAAGCAAGCAGCCCCAGTCTCTGTGCCTCTGTGCGAGCAGTGCCATGGGCAGATGAGGCTGAGCAACAGCTTTCCAGGCTAGCTCTTTCTGCCTGCGAGCTATCTGCAGACGTTGGCATTTTCGGAGCAGGGCTGCCGGAGGCGCCAGGCACGGACCACCTAAGCTAAATTTGAAGTTTGAGGGGGCAAAACAAGCAAGCAGCCCCAGTCTCTGTGCCTCTGTGCGAGCAGTGCCATGGCCAGATGAGGCTGAGCAACAGCTTTCCAGGCTAGCTCTTTCTGCCTGCGAGCTATCTGCAGACGTTCGCATTTTCGGAGCAGGGCTGCCGGAGGTGCCCGGCACGGACCACCTAAGCTACGTTTGAAGTTTGGGGGGACAAGACAAGCAAGCAGCCCCAGTCTCTGTGCCTCTGTGCGAGCAGTGCCATGGGCAGATGAGGCTGAGCAACAGCTTTCCAGGCTAGCTCTTTCTGCCTGCGAGCTATCTGCAGACGTTTGCATTTTCGGAGCAGGGCTGCCGGAGGCGCCCGGCACGGACCACCTAAGCTACATTTGAAGTTTGAGGGGGCAAAACAAGCAAGCAGCCCCAGTCTCTGTGCCTCTGTGCGAGCAGTGCCATGGGCAGATGAGGCTGAGCAACAGCTTTCCAGGCTAGCTCTTTCTGCCTGCGAGCTATCTGCAGACGTTCGCATTTTCGGAGCAGGGCTGCCGGAGGCGCCCGGCACGGACCACCTAAGCTACGTTTGAAGTTTGGGGGGACAAGACAAGCAAGCAGCCCCAGTCTCTGTGCCTCTGTGCGAGCAGTGCCATGGGCAGATGAGGCTGAGCAACAGCTTTCCAGGCTAGCTCTTTCTGCCTGCGAGCTATCTGCAGACGTTCGCATTTTCGGAGCAGGGCTGCCGGATGCGCCTGGCACGGACCACCTAAGCTACGTTTGAAGTTTGAGGGGACAAGACAAGCAAGCAGCCCCAGTCTCTGTGCCTCTGTGCGAGCAGTGCCATGGGCAGATGAGGCTGAGCAACAGCTTTCCAGGCTAGCTCTTTCTGCCTGCGAGCTATCTGCAGACGTTCGCATTTTCGGAGCAGGGCTGCCGGAGGCGCCCGGCACGGACCACCTAAGCTAAATTTGAAGTTTGAGGGGGCAAAACAAACAAGCAGCCCCAGTCTCTGTGCCTCTGTGCGAGCAGTGCCATGGCCAGATGAGGCTGAGCAACAGCTTTCCAGGCTAGCTCTTTCTGCCTGCGAGCTATCTGCAGACGTTCGCATTTTCGGAGCAGGGCTGCCGGAGGCGCCCGGCACGGACCACCTAAGCTACGTTTGAAGTTTGAGGGGACAAGACAAGCAAGCAGCCCCAGTCTCTGTGCCTCTGTGCGAGCAGTGCCATGGGCAGATGAGGCTGAGCAACAGCTTTCCAGGCTAGCTCTTTCTGCCTGCGAGCTATCTGCAGACGTTTGCATTTTCGGAGCAGGGCTGCCGGAGGCGCCCGGCACGGACCACCTAAGCTAAATTTGAAGTTTGAGAGGGCAAAACAAGCAAGCAGCCCCAGTCTCTGTGCCTCTGTGCGAGCAGTGCCATGGGCAGATGAGGCTGAGCAACAGCTTTCCAGGCTAGCTCTTTCTGCCTGCGAGCTATCTGCAGACGTTCGCATTTTCGGAGCAGGGCTGCCGGATGCGCCCGGTACGGACCACCAAAGCTACGTTTGAAGTTTGAGGGGACAAGACAAGCAAGCAGCCCCAGTCTCTGTGCCTCTGTGCGAGCAGTGCAATGGGCAGATGAGGCTGAGCAACAGCTTTCCAGGCTAGCTCTTTCTGCCTGCGAGCTATCTGCAGACGTTGGCATTTTCGGAGCAGGGCTGCCGGAGGCGCCCGGCACGGACCACCTAAGCTACGTTTGAAGTTTGAGGGGACAAGACAAGCAAGCAGCCCCAGTCTCTGTGCCTCTGTGCGAGCAGTGCCATGGGCAGATGAGGCTGAGCAACAGCTTTCCAGGCTAGCTCTTTCTGCCTGCGAGCTATCTGCAGACGTTTGCATTTTCGGAGCAGCGCTGCCGGATGCGCCCGGCACGGACCAACTAAGCTACATTTGAAGTTTGAGGGGACAAGACAAGCAAGCAGCCCCAGTCTCTGTGCCTCTGTGCGAGCAGTGCCATGGGCAGATGAGGCTGAGCAACAGCTTTCCAGGCTAGCTCTTTCTGCCTGCGAGCTATCTGCAGACGTTTGGATTTTCGGAGCAGCGCTGCCGGATGCGCCCGGCACGGACCACCAAAGATACATTTGAAGTTTGAGGGGACAAGACAAGCAAGCAGCCCCAGTCTCTGTGCCTCTGTGCGAGCAGTGCCATGGGCAGATGAGGCTGAGCAACAGCTTTCCAGGCTAGCTCTTTCTGCCTGCGAGCTATCTGCAGACGTTCGCATTTTCGGAGCAGGGCTGCTGGATGCGCCTGGCACGGACCACCTTAGCTACGTTTGAAGTTTGAGGGGACAAGACAAGCAAGCAGCCCCAGTCTCTGTGCCTCTGTGCGAGCAGTGCCATGGGCAGATGAGGCTGAGCAACAGCTTTCCAGGCTAGCTCTTTCTGCCTGCGAGCTATCTGCAGACGTTTGCATTTTCGGAGCAGGGCTGCCGGAGGCGCCCGGCACGGACCACCTAAGCTACATTTGAAGTTTGAGGGGGCAAAACAAGCAAGCAGCCCCAGTCTCTGTGCCTCTGTGCGAGCAGTGCCATGGGCAGATGAGGCTGAGCAACAGCTTTCCAGGCTAGCTCTTTCTGCCTGCCAGCTATCTGCAGACGTTTGCATTTTCGGAGCAGGGCTGCCGGAGGCGCCCGGCACAGACCACCTAAGCTACGTTTGAAGTTTGAGGGGGCAAGACAAGCAAGCAGCCCCAGTATCTGTGCCTCTGTGCGAGCAGTGCCATGGCCAGATGAGGCTGAGCAACAGCTTTCCAGGCTAGCTCTTTCTGCCTGCGAGCTATCTGCAGACGTTTGGATTTTCGGAGCAGCGCTGCCGGATGCGCCCGGCACGGACCACCTAAGCTACGTTTGAAGTTTGAGGGGACAAGACAAGCAAGCAGCCCCAGTCTCTGTGCCTCTGTGCGAGCAGTGCCATGGGCAGATGAGGCTGAGCAACAGCTTTCCAGGCTAGCTCTTTCTGCCTGCGAGCTATCTGCAGACGTTTGCATTTTCGGAGCAGGGCTGCCGGAGGCGCCCGGCACGGACCACCTAAGCTACATTTGAAGTTTGAGGGGGCAAAACAAGCAAGCAGCCCCAGTCTCTGTGCCTCTGTGCGAGCAGTGCCATGGGCAGATGAGGCTGAGCAACAGCTTTCCAGGCTAGTTCTTTCTGCCTGCGAGCTATCTGCAGACGTTGGCATTTTCGGAGCAGGGCTGCCGGAGGCGCCCGGCACAGACCACCTAAGCTACGTTTGAAGTTTGAGGGGACAAGACAAGCAAGCAGCCCCAGTCTCTGTGCCTCTGTGCGAGCAGTGCCATGGGCAGATGAGGCTGAGCAACAGCTTTCCAGGCTAGCTCTTTCTGCCTGCGAGCTATCTGCAGACGTTTGGATTTTCGGAGCAGGGCTGCCGGATGCGCCTGGCACGGACCACCTAAGCTACATTTGAAGTTTGAGGGGGCAAAACAAGCAAGCAGCCCCAGTCTCTGTGCCTCTGTGCGAGCAGTGCCATGGGCAGATGAGGCTGAGCAACAGCTTTCCAGGCTAGCTCTTTCTGCCTGCGAGCTATCTGCAGACGTTGGCATTTTCGGAGCAGGGCTGCCGGAGGCGCCAGGCACGGACCACCTAAGCTAAATTTGAAGTTTGAGGGGGCAAAACAAGCAAGCAGCCCCAGTCTCTGTGCCTCTGTGCGAGCAGTGCCATGGCCAGATGAGGCTGAGCAACAGCTTTCCAGGCTAGCTCTTTCTGCCTGCGAGCTATCTGCAGACGTTCGCATTTTCGGAGCAGGGCTGCCGGAGGTGCCCGGCACGGACCACCTAAGCTACGTTTGAAGTTTGGGGGGACAAGACAAGCAAGCAGCCCCAGTCTCTGTGCCTCTGTGCGAGCAGTGCCATGGGCAGATGAGGCTGAGCAACAGCTTTCCAGGCTAGCTCTTTCTGCCTGCGAGCTATCTGCAGACGTTTGCATTTTCGGAGCAGGGCTGCCGGAGGCGCCCGGCACGGACCACCTAAGCTACATTTGAAGTTTGAGGGGGCAAAACAAGCAAGCAGCCCCAGTCTCTGTGCCTCTGTGCGAGCAGTGCCATGGGCAGATGAGGCTGAGCAACAGCTTTCCAGGCTAGCTCTTTCTGCCTGCGAGCTATCTGCAGACGTTCGCATTTTCGGAGCAGGGCTGCCGGAGGCGCCCGGCACGGACCACCTAAGCTACGTTTGAAGTTTGGGGGGACAAGACAAGCAAGCAGCCCCAGTCTCTGTGCCTCTGTGCGAGCAGTGCCATGGGCAGATGAGGCTGAGCAACAGCTTTCCAGGCTAGCTCTTTCTGCCTGCGAGCTATCTGCAGACGTTCGCATTTTCGGAGCAGGGCTGCCGGATGCGCCTGGCACGGACCACCTAAGCTACGTTTGAAGTTTGAGGGGACAAGACAAGCAAGCAGCCCCAGTCTCTGTGCCTCTGTGCGAGCAGTGCCATGGGCAGATGAGGCTGAGCAACAGCTTTCCAGGCTAGCTCTTTCTGCCTGCGAGCTATCTGCAGACGTTCGCATTTTCGGAGCAGGGCTGCCGGAGGCGCCCGGCACGGACCACCTAAGCTAAATTTGAAGTTTGAGGGGGCAAAACAAACAAGCAGCCCCAGTCTCTGTGCCTCTGTGCGAGCAGTGCCATGGCCAGATGAGGCTGAGCAACAGCTTTCCAGGCTAGCTCTTTCTGCCTGCGAGCTATCTGCAGACGTTCGCATTTTCGGAGCAGGGCTGCCGGAGGCGCCCGGCACGGACCACCTAAGCTACGTTTGAAGTTTGAGGGGACAAGACAAGCAAGCAGCCCCAGTCTCTGTGCCTCTGTGCGAGCAGTGCCATGGGCAGATGAGGCTGAGCAACAGCTTTCCAGGCTAGCTCTTTCTGCCTGCGAGCTATCTGCAGACGTTTGCATTTTCGGAGCAGGGCTGCCGGAGGCGCCCGGCACGGACCACCTAAGCTAAATTTGAAGTTTGAGAGGGCAAAACAAGCAAGCAGCCCCAGTCTCTGTGCCTCTGTGCGAGCAGTGCCATGGGCAGATGAGGCTGAGCAACAGCTTTCCAGGCTAGCTCTTTCTGCCTGCGAGCTATCTGCAGACGTTCGCATTTTCGGAGCAGGGCTGCCGGATGCGCCCGGTACGGACCACCAAAGCTACGTTTGAAGTTTGAGGGGACAAGACAAGCAAGCAGCCCCAGTCTCTGTGCCTCTGTGCGAGCAGTGCCATGGGCAGATGAGGCTGAGCAACAGCTTTCCAGGCTAGCTCTTTCTGCCTGCCAGCTATCTGCAGACGTTTGCATTTTCGGAGCAGGGCTGCCGGAGGCGCCCGGCACAGACCACCTAAGCTACGTTTGAAGTTTGAGGGGGCAAGACAAGCAAGCAGCCCCAGTATCTGTGCCTCTGTGCGAGCAGTGCCATGGCCAGATGAGGCTGAGCAACAGCTTTCCAGGCTAGCTCTTTCTGCCTGCGAGCTATCTGCAGACGTTTGGATTTTCGGAGCAGCGCTGCCGGATGCGCCCGGCACGGACCACCTAAGCTACGTTTGAAGTTTGAGGGGACAAGACAAGCAAGCAGCCCCAGTCTCTGTGCCTCTGTGCGAGCAGTGCCATGGGCAGATGAGGCTGAGCAACAGCTTTCCAGGCTAGCTCTTTCTGCCTGCGAGCTATCTGCAGACGTTTGCATTTTCGGAGCAGGGCTGCCGGAGGCGCCCGGCACGGACCACCTAAGCTACATTTGAAGTTTGAGGGGGCAAAACAAGCAAGCAGCCCCAGTCTCTGTGCCTCTGTGCGAGCAGTGCCATGGGCAGATGAGGCTGAGCAACAGCTTTCCAGGCTAGTTCTTTCTGCCTGCGAGCTATCTGCAGACGTTGGCATTTTCGGAGCAGGGCTGCCGGAGGCGCCCGGCACAGACCACCTAAGCTACGTTTGAAGTTTGAGGGGACAAGACAAGCAAGCAGCCCCAGTCTCTGTGCCTCTGTGCGAGCAGTGCCATGGGCAGATGAGGCTGAGCAACAGCTTTCCAGGCTAGCTCTTTCTGCCTGCGAGCTATCTGCAGACGTTTGGATTTTCGGAGCAGGGCTGCCGGATGCGCCTGGCACGGACCACCTAAGCTACATTTGAAGTTTGAGGGGGCAAAACAAGCAAGCAGCCCCAGTCTCTGTGCCTCTGTGCGAGCAGTGCCATGGGCAGATGAGGCTGAGCAACAGCTTTCCAGGCTAGCTCTTTCTGCCTGCGAGCTATCTGCAGACGTTGGCATTTTCGGAGCAGGGCTGCCGGAGGCGCCAGGCACGGACCACCTAAGCTAAATTTGAAGTTTGAGGGGGCAAAACAAGCAAGCAGCCCCAGTCTCTGTGCCTCTGTGCGAGCAGTGCCATGGCCAGATGAGGCTGAGCAACAGCTTTCCAGGCTAGCTCTTTCTGCCTGCGAGCTATCTGCAGACGTTCGCATTTTCGGAGCAGGGCTGCCGGAGGTGCCCGGCACGGACCACCTAAGCTACGTTTGAAGTTTGAGGGGACAAGACAAGCAAGCAGCCCCAGTCTCTGTGCCTCTGTGCGAGCAGTGCCATGGGCAGATGAGGCTGAGCAACAGCTTTCCAGGCTAGCTCTTTCTGCCTGCGAGCTATCTGCAGACGTTTGCATTTTCGGAGCAGGGCTGCCGGAGGCGCCCGGCACGGACCACCTAAGCTACATTTGAAGTTTGAGGGGGCAAAACAAGCAAGCAGCCCCAGTCTCTGTGCCTCTGTGCGAGCAGTGCCATGGGCAGATGAGGCTGAGCAACAGCTTTCCAGGCTAGCTCTTTCTGCCTGCGAGCTATCTGCAGACGTTCGCATTTTCGGAGCAGGGCTGCCGGAGGCGCCCGGCACGGACCACCTAAGCTACGTTTGAAGTTTGGGGGGGCAAAACAAGCAAGCAGCCCCAGTCTCTGTGCCTCTGTGCGAGCAGTGCCATGGCCAGATGAGGCTGAGCAACAGCTTTCCAGGCTAGCTCTTTCTGCCTGCGAGCTATCTGCAGACGTTCGCATTTTCGGAGCAGGGCTGCCGGAGGTGCCCGGCACGGACCACCTAAGCTACGTTTGAAGTTTGGGGGGACAAGACAAGCAAGCAGCCCCAGTCTCTGTGCCTCTGTGCGAGCAGTGCCATGGGCAGATGAGGCTGAGCAACAGCTTTCCAGGCTAGCTCTTTCTGCCTGCGAGCTATCTGCAGACGTTTGCATTTTCGGAGCAGGGCTGCCGGAGGCGCCCGGCACGGACCACCTAAGCTACATTTGAAGTTTGAGGGGGCAAAACAAGCAAGCAGCCCCAGTCTCTGTGCCTCTGTGCGAGCAGTGCCATGGGCAGATGAGGCTGAGCAACAGCTTTCCAGGCTAGCTCTTTCTGCCTGCGAGCTATCTGCAGACGTTCGCATTTTCGGAGCAGGGCTGCCGGAGGCGCCCGGCACGGACCACCTAAGCTACGTTTGAAGTTTGAGGGGACAAGACAAGCAAGCAGCCCCAGTCTCTGTGCCTCTGTGCGAGCAGTGCCATGGGCAGATGAGGCTGAGCAACAGCTTTCCAGGCTAGCTCTTTCTGCCTGCGAGCTATCTGCAGACGTTTGCATTTTCGGAGCAGGGCTGCCGGAGGCGCCCGGCACGGACCACCTAAGCTAAATTTGAAGTTTGAGGGGGCAAAACAAGCAAGCAGCCCCAGTCTCTGTGCCTCTGTGCGAGCAGTGCCATGGGCAGATGAGGCTGAGCAACAGCTTTCCAGGCTAGCTCTTTCTGCCTGCGAGCTATCTGCAGACGTTCGCATTTTCGGAGCAGGGCTGCCGGATGCGCCCGGTACGGACCACCAAAGCTACGTTTGAAGTTTGAGGGGACAAGACAAGCAAGCAGCCCCAGTCTCTGTGCCTCTGTGCGAGCAGTGCCATGGGCAGATGAGGCTGAGCAACAGCTTTCCAGGCTAGCTCTTTCTGCCTGCCAGCTATCTGCAGACGTTTGCATTTTCGGAGCAGGGCTGCCGGAGGCGCCCGGCACAGACCACCTAAGCTACGTTTGAAGTTTGAGGGGGCAAGACAAGCAAGCAGCCCCAGTATCTGTGCCTCTGTGCGAGCAGTGCCATGGGCAGATGAGGCTGAGCAACAGCTTTCCAGGCTAGCTCTTTCTGCCTGCGAGCTATCTGCAGACGTTTGGATTTTCGGAGCAGCGCTGCCGGATGCGCCCGGCACGGACCACCTAAGCTACGTTTGAAGTTTGAGGGGACAAGACAAGCAAGCAGCCCCAGTCTCTGTGCCTCTGTGCGAGCAGTGCCATGGGCAGATGAGGCTGAGCAACAGCTTTCCAGGCTAGCTCTTTCTGCCTGCGAGCTATCTGCAGACGTTTGCATTTTCGGAGCAGGGCTGCCGGAGGCGCCCGGCACGGACCACCTAAGCTAAATTTGAAGTTTGAGGGGGCAAAACAAGCAAGCAGCCCCAGTCTCTGTGCCTCTGTGCGAGCAGTGCCATGGGCAGATGAGGCTGAGCAACAGCTTTCCAGGCTAGCTCTTTCTGCCTGCGAGCTATCTGCAGACGTTCGCATTTTCGGAGCAGGGCTGCCGGAGGCGCCCGGCACGGACCACCTAAGCTACGTTTGAAGTTTGGGGGTACAAGACAAGCAAGCAGCCCCAGTCTCTGTGCCTCTGTGCGAGCAGTGCCATGGGCAGATGAGGCTGAGCAACAGCTTTCCAGGCTAGCTCTTTCTGCCTGCGAGCTATCTGCAGACGTTTGCATTTTCGGAGCAGGGCTGCCGGAGGCGCCCGGCACGGACCACCTAAGCTACATTTGAAGTTTGAGGGGGCAAAACAAGCAAGCAGCCCCAGTCTCTGTGCCTCTGTGCGAGCAGTGCCATGGGCAGATGAGGCTGAGCAACAGCTTTCCAGGCTAGCTCTTTCTGCCTGCGAGCTATCTGCAGACGTTCGCATTTTCGGAGCAGGTCTGTCGGAGGCGCCCGGCACGGACCACCTAAGCTACATTTGAAGTTTGACGGGGCAAAACAAGCAAGCAGCCCCAGTCTCTGTGCCTCTGTGCGAGCAGTGCCATGGGCAGATGAGGCTGAGCAACAGCTTTCCAGGCTAGCTCTTTCTGCCTGCGAGCTATCTGCAGACGTTTGCATTTTCGGAGCAGGGCTGCCGGAGGCGCCCGGCACGGACCACCTAAGCTACATTTGAAGTTTGACGGGGCAAAACAAGCAAGCAGCCCCAGTCTCTGTGCCTCTGTGCGAGCAGTGCCATGGGCAGATGAGGCTGAGCAACAGCTTTCCAGGCTAGCTCTTTCTGCCTGCGAGCTATCTGCAGACGTTGGCATTTTCGGAGCAGGGCTGCCGGAGGCGCCCGACACGGACCACCTAAGCTACGTTTTAAGTTTGAGGGCACAAGACAGGCAAGCAGCCCCAGTCTCTGTGCCTCTGTGCGAGCAGTGCCATGGGCAGATGAGGCTGAGCAACAGCTTTCCAGGCTAGCTCTTTCTGCCTGCGAGCTATCTGCAGACGTTCGCATTTTCGGAGCAGGGCTGCCGGAGGCGCCCGGCACGGACCACCTAAGCTACGTTTGAAGTTTGAGGGGACAAGACAAGCAAACAGCCCCAGTCTCTGTGCCTCTGTGCGAGCAGTGCCATGGGCAGATGAGGCTGAGCAACAGCTTTCCAGGCTAGCTCTTTCTGCCTGCGAGCTATCTGCAGACGTTCGCATTTTCGGAGCAGGGCTGCCGGATGCGCCCGGCACGGACCACCTAAGTTAAATTTGAAGTTTGAGGGGGCAAAACAAGCAAGCAGCCCCAGTCTCTGTGCCTCTGTGCGAGCAGTGCCATGGGCAGATGAGGCTGAGCAACAGCTTTCCAGGCTAGCTCTTTCTGCCTGCGAGCTATCTGCAGACGTTGGCATTTTCGGAGCAGGGCTGCCGGAGGCGCCCGGCACGGACCACCTAAGCTAAATTTGAAGTTTGAGGGGGCAAAACAAGCAAGCAGCCCCAGTATCTGTGCCTCTGTGCGAGCAGTGCCATGGGCAGATGAGGCTGAGCAACAGCTTTCCAGGCTAGCTCTTTCTGCCTGCGAGCTATCTGCAGACGTTGGCATTTTCGGAGCAGGGCTGCCGGAGGCGCCCGGCACAGACCACCTAAGCTACGTTTGAAGTTTGAGGGGGCAAGACAAGCAAGCAGCCCCAGTATCTGTGCCTCTGTGCGAGCAGTGCCATGGGCAGATGAGGCTGAGCAACAGCTTTCCAGGCTAGCTCTTTCTGCCTGCGAGCTATCTGCAGACGTTTGGATTTTCGGAGCAGCGCTGTCGGATGCGCCCGGCACGGACCACCTAAGCTACGTTTGAAGTTTGAGGGGACAAGACAAGCAAGCAGCCCCAGTCTCTGTGCCTCTGTGCGAGCAGTGCCATGAGCAGATGAGGCTGAGCAACAGCTTTCCAGGCTAGCTCTTTCTGCCTGCGAGCTATCTGCAGACGTTTGCATTTTCGGAGCAGGGCTGCCGGATGCGCCCGGCACGGACCAACTAAGCTACATTTGAAGTTTGAGGGGACAAGACAAGCAAGCAGCCCCAGTCTCTGTGCCTCTGTGCGAGCAGTGCCATGGGCAGATGAGGCTGAGCAACAGCTTTCCAGGCTAGCTCTTTCTGCCTGCGAGCTATCTGCAGACGTTGGCATTTTCGGAGCAGGGCTGCCGGAGGCGCCCGGCACGGACCACCTAAGATACGTTTGAAGTTTGAGGGGACAAGACAAGCAAGCAGCCCCAGTCTCTGTGCCTCTGTGCGAGCAGTGCCATGGGCAGATGAGGCTGAGCAACAGCTTTCCAGGCTAGCTCTTTCTGCCTGCGAGCTATCTGCAGACGTTCGCATTTTCGGAGCAGGGCTGCTGGAGGCGCCCGGCACGGACCACCTAAGCTACGTTTGAAGTTTGGGGGGACAAGACAAGCAAGCAGCCCCAGTCTCTGTGCCTCTGTGCGAGCAGTGCCATGGGCAGATGAGGCTGAGCAACAGCTTTCCAGGCTAGCTCTTTCTGCCTGCGAGCTATCTGCAGACGTTTGCATTTTCGGAGCAGGGCTGCCGGAGGCGCCCGGCACGGACCACCTAAGCTACGTTTGAAGTTTGAGGGGGCAAAACAAGCAAGCAGCCCCAGTCTCTGTGCCTCTGTGCGAGCAGTGCCATGGGCAGATGAGGCTGAGCAACAGCTTTCCAGGCTAGCTCTTTCTGCCTGCGAGCTATCTGCAGACGTTCGCATTTTCGGAGCAGGGCTGCCGGAGGCGCCCGGCACGGACCACCTAAGCTACGTTTGAAGTTTGGGGGGACAAGACAAGCAAGCAGCCCCAGTCTCTGTGCCTCTGTGCGAGCAGTGCCATGGGCAGATGAGGCTGAGCAACAGCTTTCCAGGCTAGCTCTTTCTGCCTGCGAGCTATCTGCAGACGTTGGCATTTTCGGAGCAGGGCTGCCGGAGGCGCCCGGCACGGACCACCTAAGCTAAATTTGAAGTTTGAGGGGGCAAAACAAGCAAGCAGCCCCAGTCTCTGTGCCTCTGTGCGAGCAGTGCCATGGGCAGATGAGGCTGAGCAACAGCTTTCCAGGCTAGCTCTTTCTGCCTGCGAGCTATCTGCAGACGTTGGCATTTTCGGAGCAGGGCTGCCGGAGGCGCCCGGCACGGACCACCTAAGCTACATTTGAAGTTTGAGGGGGCAAAACAAGCAAGCAGCCCCAGTCTCTGTGCCTCTGTGCGAGCAGTGCCATGGGCAGATGAGGCTGAGCAACAGCTTTCCAGGCTAGCTCTTTCTGCCTGCGAGCTATCTGCAGACGTTCGCATTTTTGGAGCAGGGCTGCCGGAGGCGCCCGGCACGGACCACCTAAGCTACGTTTGAAGTTTGAGGGGACAAGACAAGCAAGCAGCCCCAGTATCTGTGCCTCTGTGCGAGCAGTGCCATGGGCAGATGAGGCTGAGCAACAGCTTTCCAGGCTAGCTCTTTCTGCCTGCGAGCTATCTGCAGACGTTTGCATTTTCGGAGCAGGGCTGCCGGAGGCGCCCGGCACGGACCACCTAAGATACATTTGAAGTTTGAGGGGGCAAAACAAGCAAGCAGCCCCAGTCTCTGTGCCTCTGTGCGAGCAGTGCCATGGGCAGATGAGGCTGAGCAACAGCTTTCCAGGCTAGCTCTTTCTGCCTGCGAGCTATCTGCAGACGTTTGCATTTTCGGAGCAGGGCTGCCGGAGGCGCCCGGCACGGACCACCTAAGCTACGTTTGAAGTTTGAGGGGGCAAAACAAGCAAGCAGCCCCAGTCTCTGTGCCTCTGTGCGAGCAGTGCCATGGGCAGATGAGGCTGAGCAACAGCTTTCCAGGCTAGCTCTTTCTGCCTGCGAGCTATCTGCAGACGTTTGCATTTTCGGAGCAGGTCTGCCGGAGGCGCCCGGCACGGACCACCTAAGCTACGTTTGAAGTTTGAGGGGACAAGACAAGCAAGCAGCCCCAGTCTCTGTGCCTCTGTGCGAGCAGTGCCATGGGCAGATGAGGCTGAGCAACAGCTTTCCAGGCTAGCTCTTTCTGCCTGCGAGCTATCTGCAGACGTTGGCATTTTCGGAGCAGGGCTGCCGGAGGCGCCCGGCACAGACCACCTAAGCTACATTTGAAGTTTGAGGGGGCAAAACAAGCAAGCAGCCCCAGTCTCTGTGCCTCCGTGCGAGCAGTGCCATGGGCAGATGAGGCTGAGCAACAGCTTTCCAGGCTAGCTCTTTCTGCCTGCGAGCTATCTGCAGACGTTTGCATTTTCGGAGCAGGGCTGCCGGAGGCGCCCGGCACGGACCACCTAAGCTACATTTGAAGTTTGAGGGGGCAAAACAAGCAAGCAGCCCCAGTCTCTGTGCCTCTGTGCGAGCAGTGCCATGGGCAGATGAGGCTGAGCAATAGCTTTCCAGGCTAGCTCTTTCTGCCTGCGAGCTATCTGCAGACGTTGGCATTTTCGGAGCAGGGCTGCCGGATGCGCCCGGTACGGACCACCAAAGCTACGTTTGAAGTTTGAGGGGGCAAGACAAGCAAGCAGCCCCAGTCTCTGTGCCTCTGTGCGAGCAGTGCCATGGGCAGATGAGGCTGAGCAACAGCTTTCCAGGCTAGCTCTTTCTGCCTGCCAGCTATCTGCAGACGTTTGCATTTTCGGAGCAGGGCTGCCGGAGGCGCCCGGCACAGACCACCTAAGCTACGTTTGAAGTTTGAGGGGGCAAGACAAGCAAGCAGCCCCAGTATCTGTGCCTCTGTGCGAGCAGTGCCATGGCCAGATGAGGCTGAGCAACAGCTTTCCAGGCTAGCTCTTTCTGCCTGCGAGCTATCTGCAGACGTTTGGATTTTCGGAGCAGCGCTGCCGGATGCGCCCGGCACGGACCACCTAAGCTACGTTTGAAGTTTGAGGGGACAAGACAAGCAAGCAGCCCCAGTCTCTGTGCCTCTGTGCGAGCAGTGCCATGGGCAGATGAGGCTGAGCAACAGCTTTCCAGGCTAGCTCTTTCTGCCTGCGAGCTATCTGCAGACGTTTGCATTTTCGGAGCAGGGCTGCCGGAGGCGCCCGGCACGGACCACCTAAGCTACATTTGAAGTTTGAGGGGGCAAAACAAGCAAGCAGCCCCAGTCTCTGTGCCTCTGTGCGAGCAGTGCCATGGGCAGATGAGGCTGAGCAACAGCTTTCCAGGCTAGTTCTTTCTGCCTGCGAGCTATCTGCAGACGTTGGCATTTTCGGAGCAGGGCTGCCGGAGGCGCCCGGCACAGACCACCTAAGCTACGTTTGAAGTTTGAGGGGACAAGACAAGCAAGCAGCCCCAGTCTCTGTGCCTCTGTGCGAGCAGTGCCATGGGCAGATGAGGCTGAGCAACAGCTTTCCAGGCTAGCTCTTTCTGCCTGCGAGCTATCTGCAGACGTTTGGATTTTCGGAGCAGGGCTGCCGGATGCGCCTGGCACGGACCACCTAAGCTACATTTGAAGTTTGAGGGGGCAAAACAAGCAAGCAGCCCCAGTCTCTGTGCCTCTGTGCGAGCAGTGCCATGGGCAGATGAGGCTGAGCAACAGCTTTCCAGGCTAGCTCTTTCTGCCTGCGAGCTATCTGCAGACGTTCGCATTTTTGGAGCAGGGCTGCCGGAGGCGCCCGGTACGGACCACCAAAGCTACGTTTGAAGTTTGAGGGGACAAGACAAGCAAGCAGCCCCAGTATCTGTGCCTCTGTGCGAGCAGTGCCATGGGCAGATGAGGCTGAGCAACAGCTTTCCAGGCTAGCTCTTTCTGCCTGCGAGCTATCTGCAGACCTTTGGATTTTCGGAGCAGGGCTGCCGGATGCGCCTGGCACGGACCACCTAAGCTACGTTTGAAGTTTGAGGGGGCAAGACAAGCAAGCAGCCCCAGTCTCTGTGCCTCTGTGCGAGCAGTGCCATGGGCAGATGAGGCTGAGCAACAGCTTTCCAGGCTAGCTCTTTCTGCCTGCGAGCTATCTGCAGACGTTTGCATTTTCGGAGCAGGGCTGCCGGAGGCGCCCGGCACAGACCACCTAAGCTACATTTGAAGTTTGAGGGGGCAAAACAAGCAAGCAGCCCCAGTCTCTGTGCCTCTGTGCGAGCAGTGCCATGGGCAGATGAGGCTGAGCAACAGCTTTCCAGGCTAGCTCTTTCTGCCTGCGAGCTATCTGCAGACGTTTGCATTTTCGGAGCAGGGCTGCCGGAGGCACCCGGCACGGACCACCTAAGCTACGTTTGAAGTTTGAGGGGGCAAAACAAGCAAGCAGCCCCAGTCTCTGTGCCTCTGTGCGAGCAGTGCCATGGGCAGATGAGGCTGAGCAACAGCTTTCCAGGCTAGCTCTTTCTGCCTGCGAGCTATCTGCAGACGTTCGCATTTTCGGAGCAGGGCTGCCGGAGGCGCCCGATACGGACCACCAAAGCTACGTTTGAAGTTTGAGGGGACAAGACAAGCAAGCAGCCCCAGTCTCTGTGCCTCTGTGCGAGCAGTGCCATGGGCAGATGAGGCTGAGCAACAGCTTTCCAGGCTAGCTCTTTCTGCCTGCGAGCTATCTGCAGACGTTTGCATTTTCGGAGCAGGGCTGCCGGAGGCGCCCGGCACAGACCACCTAAGCTACGTTTGAAGTTTGAGGGGACAAGACAAGCAAGCAGCCCCAGTCTCTGTGCCTCTGTGCGAGCAGTGCCATGGGCAGATGAGGCTGAGCAACAGCTTTCCAGGCTAGCTCTTTCTGCCTGCGAGCTATCTGCAGACCTTTGGATTTTCGGAGCAGGGCTGCCGGATGCGCCTGGCACGGACCACCTAAGCTACATTTGAAGTTTGAGGGGGCAAAACAAGCAAGCAGCCCCAGTCTCTGTGCCTCTGTGCGAGCAGTGCCATGGGCAGATGAGGCTGAGCAACAGCTTTCCAGGCTAGCTCTTTCTGCCTGCGAGCTATCTGCAGACGTTTGCATTTTCGGAGCAGGGCTGACGGAGGCGCCCGGCACAGACCACCTAAGCTACATTTGAAGTTTGAGGGGGCAAAACAAGCAAGCAGCCCCAGTCTCTGTGCCTCTGTGCGAGCAGTGCCATGGGCAGATGAGGCTGAGCAACAGCTTTCCAGGCTAGCTCTTTCTGCCTGCGAGCTATCTGCAGACGTTTGCATTTTCGGAGCAGGGCTGCCGGAGGCGCCCGGCACGGACCACCTAAGCTACGTTTGAAGTTTGAGGGGGCAAAACAAGCAAGCAGCCCCAGTCTCTGTGCCTCTGTGCGAGCAGTGCCATGGGCAGATGAGGCTGAGCAACAGCTTTCCAGGCTAGCTCTTTCTGCCTGCGAGCTATCTGCAGACGTTTGCATTTTCGGAGCAGGGCTGCCGGAGGCGCCCGTCAAAGACCACCTAAGCTACGTTTGAAGTTTGAGGGGGCAAGACAAGCAAGCAGCCCCAGTATCTGTGCCTCTGTGCGAGCAGTGCCATGGCCAGATGAGGCTGAGCAACAGCTTTCCAGGCTAGCTCTTTCTGCCTGCGAGCTATCTGCAGACGTTGGCATTTTCGGAGCAGGGCTGCCGGAGGCGCCCGGCACAGACCACCTAAGCTACGTTTGAAGTTTGAGGGGACAAGACAAGCAAGCAGCCCCAGTCTCTGTGCCTCTGTGCGAGCAGTGCCATGGGCAGATGAGGCTGAGCAACAGCTTTCCAGGCTAGCTCTTTCTGCCTGCGAGCTATCTGCAGACGTTTGCATTTTCGGAGCAGGGCTGCCGGAGGCGCCTGGCACGGACCACCTAAGCTACGTTTGAAGTTTGAGGGGGCAAAACAAGCAAGCAGCCCCAGTCTCTGTGCCTCTGTGCGAGCAGTGCCATGGGCAGATGAGGCTGAGCAACAGCTTTCCAGGCTAGCTCTTTCTGCCTGCGAGCTATCTGCAGACGTTCGCATTTTCGGAGCAGGGCTGCCGGAGGCGCCCGATACGGACCACCAAAGCTACGTTTGAAGTTTGAGGGGACAAGACAAGCAAGCAGCCCCAGTCTCTGTGCCTCTGTGCGAGCAGTGCCATGGGCAGATGAGGCTGAGCAACAGCTTTCCAGGCTAGCTCTTTCTGCCTGCGAGCTATCTGCAGACGTTTGCATTTTCGGAGCAGGGCTGCCGGAGGCGCCCGGCACAGACCACCTAAGCTACGTTTGAAGTTTGAGGGGACAAGACAAGCAAGCAGCCCCAGTCTCTGTGCCTCTGTGCGAGCAGTGCCATGGGCAGATGAGGCTGAGCAACAGCTTTCCAGGCTAGCTCTTTCTGCCTGCGAGCTATCTGCAGACCTTTGGATTTTCGGAGCAGGGCTGCCGGATGCGCCTGGCACGGACCACCTAAGCTACATTTGAAGTTTGAGGGGGCAAAACAAGCAAGCAGCCCCAGTCTCTGTGCCTCTGTGCGAGCAGTGCCATGGGCAGATGAGGCTGAGCAACAGCTTTCCAGGCTAGCTCTTTCTGCCTGCGAGCTATCTGCAGACGTTTGCATTTTCGGAGCAGGGCTGACGGAGGCGCCCGGCACAGACCACCTAAGCTACGTTTGAAGTTTGAGGGGGCAAAACAAGCAAGCAGCCCCAGTCTCTGTGCCTCTGTGCGAGCAGTGCCATGGGCAGATGAGGCTGAGCAACAGCTTTCCAGGCTAGCTCTTTCTGCCTGCGAGCTATCTGCAGACGTTTGCATTTTCGGAGCAGGGCTGCCGGAGGCGCCCGGCACGGACCACCTAAGCTACGTTTGAAGTTTGAGGGGGCAAAACAAGCAAGCAGCCCCAGTCTCTGTGCCTCTGTGCGAGCAGTGCCATGGGCAGATGAGGCTGAGCAACAGCTTTCCAGGCTAGCTCTTTCTGCCTGCGAGCTATCTGCAGACGTTTGCATTTTCGGAGCAGGGCTGCCGGAGGCGCCCGTCAAAGACCACCTAAGCTACGTTTGAAGTTTGAGGGGGCAAGACAAGCAAGCAGCCCCAGTATCTGTGCCTCTGTGCGAGCAGTGCCATGGCCAGATGAGGCTGAGCAACAGCTTTCCAGGCTAGCTCTTTCTGCCTGCGAGCTATCTGCAGACGTTGGCATTTTCGGAGCAGGGCTGCCGGAGGCGCCCGGCACAGACCACCTAAGCTACGTTTGAAGTTTGAGGGGACAAGACAAGCAAGCAGCCCCAGTCTCTGTGCCTCTGTGCGAGCAGTGCCATGGGCAGATGAGGCTGAGCAACAGCTTTCCAGGCTAGCTCTTTCTGCCTGCGAGCTATCTGCAGACGTTTGCATTTTCGGAGCAGGGCTGCCGGATGCGCCTGGCACGGACCACCTAAGATACGTTTGAAGTTTGAGGGGACAAGACAAGCAAGCAGCCCCAGTCTCTGTGCCTCTGTGCGAGCAGTGCCATGGGCAGATGAGGCTGAGCAACAGCTTTCCAGGCTAGCTCTTTCTGCCTGCGAGCTATCTGCAGACGTTTGCATTTTCGGAGCAGGGCTGCCGGAGGCGCCCGGCACAGACCACCTAAGCTACGTTTGAAGTTTGAGGGGACAAGACAAGCAAGCAGCCCCAGTCTCTGTGCCTCTGTGCGAGCAGTGCCATGGGCAGATGAGGCTGAGCAACAGCTTTCCAGGCTAGCTCTTTCTGCCTGCGAGCTATCTGCAGACGTTTGCATTTTCGGAGCAGGGCTGCCGGAGGCGCCCGGCACGGACCACCTAAGCTACGTTTGAAGTTTGAGGGGGCAAAACAAGCAAGCAGCCCCAGTCTCTGTGCCTCTGTGCGAGCAGTGCCATGGGCAGATGAGGCTGAGCAACAGCTTTCCAGGCTAGCTCTTTCTGCCTGCGAGCTATCTGCAGACGTTTGCATTTTCGGAGCAGGGCTGCCGGAGGCGCCCGGCACGGACCACCTAAGCTACGTTTGAAGTTTGAGGGGACAAGACAAGCAAGCAGCCCCAGTCTCTGTGCCTCTGTGCGAGCAGTGCCATGGGCAGATGAGGCTGAGCAACAGCTTTCCAGGCTAGCTCTTTCTGCCTGCGAGCTATCTGCAGACGTTTGGATTTTCGGAGCAGCGCTGCTGGATGCGCCCGGCACGGACCACCAAAGATACATTTGAAGTTTGAGGGGCAAGACAAGCAAGCAGCCCCAGTCTCTGTGCCTCTGTGCGAGCAGTGCCATGGGCAGATGAGGCTGAGCAACAGCTTTCCAGGCTAGCTCTTTCTGCCTGCGAGCTATCTGCAGACGTTTGCATTTTCGGAGCAGGGCTGCCGGAGGCGCCCGGCACAGACCACCTAAGCTACATTTGAAGTTTGAGGGGGCAAAACAAGCAAGCAGCCCCAGTCTCTGTGCCTCTGTGCGAGCAGAGCCATGGGCAGATGAGGCTGAGCAACAGCTTCCCAGGCTAGCTCTTTCTGCCTGCGAGCTATCTGCAGACGTTGGCATTTTCGGAGCAGGGCTGCCGGAGGCGCCCGGCACAGACCACCTAAGCTACGTTTGAAGTTTGAGAGGACAAGACAAGCAAGCAGCCCCAGTCTCTGTGCCTCTGTGCGAGCAGTGCCATGGGCAGATGAGGCTGAGCAACAGCTTTCCAGGCTAGCTCTTTCTGCCTGCGAGCTATCTGCAGACGTTTGGATTTTCGGAGCAGGGCTGCCGGATGCGCCTGGCACGGACCACCTAAGCTACGTTTGAAGTTTGAGGGGGCAAAACAAGCAAGCAGCCCCAGTCTCTGTGCCTCTGTGCGAGCAGTGCCATGGGCAGATGAGGCTGAGCAACAGCTTTCCAGGCTAGCTCTTTCTGCCTGCGAGCTATCTGCAGACGTTTGCATTTTCGGAGCAGGGCTGCCGGAGGCGCCCGGCACGGACCACCTAAGCTACATTTGAAGTTTGAGGGGGCAAAACAAGCAAGCAGCCCCAGTCTCTGTGCCTCTGTGCGAGCAGTGCCATGGGCAGATGAGGCTGAGCAACAGCTTTCCAGGCTAGTTCTTTCTGCCTGCGAGCTATCTGCAGACGTTGGCATTTTCGGAGCAGGGCTGCCGGAGGCGCCCGGCACAGACCACCTAAGCTACGTTTGAAGTTTGAGGGGATAAGACAAGCAAGCAGCCCCAGTCTCTGTGCCTCTGTGCGAGCAGTGCCATGGGCAGATGAGGCTGAGCAACAGCTTTCCAGGCTAGCTCTTTCTGCCTGCGAGCTATCTGCAGACGTTTGGATTTTCGGAGCAGGGCTGCCGGATGCGCCTGGCACGGACCACCTAAGCTACATTTGAAGTTTGAGGGGGCAAAACAAGCAAGCAGCCCCAGTCTCTGTGCCTCTGTGCGAGCAGTGCCATGGGCAGATGAGGCTGAGCAACAGCTTTCCAGGCTAGCTCTTTCTGCCTGCGAGCTATCTGCAGACGTTCGCATTTTTGGAGCAGGGCTGCCGGAGGCGCCCGGTACGGACCACCAAAGCTACGTTTGAAGTTTGAGGGGACAAGACAAGCAAGCAGCCCCAGTATCTGTGCCTCTGTGCGAGCAGTGCCATGGGCAGATGAGGCTGAGCAACAGCTTTCCAGGCTAGCTCTTTCTGCCTGCGAGCTATCTGCAGACCTTTGGATTTTCGGAGCAGGGCTGCCGGATGCGCCTGGCACGGACCACCTAAGCTACGTTTGAAGTTTGAGGGGGCAAGACAAGCAAGCAGCCCCAGTCTCTGTGCCTCTGTGCGAGCAGTGCCATGGGCAGATGAGGCTGAGCAACAGCTTTCCAGGCTAGCTCTTTCTGCCTGCGAGCTATCTGCAGACGTTTGCATTTTCGGAGCAGGGCTGCCGGAGGCGCCCGGCACAGACCACCTAAGCTACATTTGAAGTTTGAGGGGGCAAAACAAGCAAGCAGCCCCAGTCTCTGTGCCTCTGTGCGAGCAGTGCCATGGGCAGATGAGGCTGAGCAACAGCTTTCCAGGCTAGCTCTTTCTGCCTGCGAGCTATCTGCAGACGTTTGCATTTTCGGAGCAGGGCTGCCGGAGGCACCCGGCACGGACCACCTAAGCTACGTTTGAAGTTTGAGGGGGCAAAACAAGCAAGCAGCCCCAGTCTCTGTGCCTCTGTGCGAGCAGTGCCATGGGCAGATGAGGCTGAGCAACAGCTTTCCAGGCTAGCTCTTTCTGCCTGCGAGCTATCTGCAGACGTTCGCATTTTCGGAGCAGGGCTGCCGGAGGCGCCCGATACGGACCACCAAAGCTACGTTTGAAGTTTGAGGGGACAAGACAAGCAAGCAGCCCCAGTCTCTGTGCCTCTGTGCGAGCAGTGCCATGGGCAGATGAGGCTGAGCAACAGCTTTCCAGGCTAGCTCTTTCTGCCTGCGAGCTATCTGCAGACGTTTGCATTTTCGGAGCAGGGCTGCCGGAGGCGCCCGGCACAGACCACCTAAGCTACGTTTGAAGTTTGAGGGGACAAGACAAGCAAGCAGCCCCAGTCTCTGTGCCTCTGTGCGAGCAGTGCCATGGGCAGATGAGGCTGAGCAACAGCTTTCCAGGCTAGCTCTTTCTGCCTGCGAGCTATCTGCAGACCTTTGGATTTTCGGAGCAGGGCTGCCGGATGCGCCTGGCACGGACCACCTAAGCTACATTTGAAGTTTGAGGGGGCAAAACAAGCAAGCAGCCCCAGTCTCTGTGCCTCTGTGCGAGCAGTGCCATGGGCAGATGAGGCTGAGCAACAGCTTTCCAGGCTAGCTCTTTCTGCCTGCGAGCTATCTGCAGACGTTTGCATTTTCGGAGCAGGGCTGCCGGAGGCGCCCGGCACAGACCACCTAAGCTACATTTGAAGTTTGAGGGGGCAAAACAAGCAAGCAGCCCCAGTCTCTGTGCCTCTGTGCGAGCAGTGCCATGGGCAGATGAGGCTGAGCAACAGCTTTCCAGGCTAGCTCTTTCTGCCTGCGAGCTATCTGCAGACGTTTGCATTTTCGGAGCAGGGCTGCCGGAGGCGCCCGGCACGGACCACCTAAGCTACGTTTGAAGTTTGAGGGGGCAAAACAAGCAAGCAGCCCCAGTCTCTGTGCCTCTGTGCGAGCAGTGCCATGGGCAGATGAGGCTGAGCAACAGCTTTCCAGGCTAGCTCTTTCTGCCTGCGAGCTATCTGCAGACGTTTGCATTTTCGGAGCAGGGCTGCCGGAGGCGCCCGTCAAAGACCACCTAAGCTACGTTTGAAGTTTGAGGGGGCAAGACAAGCAAGCAGCCCCAGTATCTGTGCCTCTGTGCGAGCAGTGCCATGGGCAGATGAGGCTGAGCAACAGCTTTCCAGGCTAGCTCTTTCTGCCTGCGAGCTATCTGCAGACGTTGGCATTTTCGGAGCAGGGCTGCCGGAGGCGCCCGGCACAGACCACCTAAGCTACGTTTGAAGTTTGAGGGGACAAGACAAGCAAGCAGCCCCAGTCTCTGTGCCTCTGTGCGAGCAGTGCCATGGGCAGATGAGGCTGAGCAACAGCTTTCCAGGCTAGCTCTTTCTGCCTGCGAGCTATCTGCAGACGTTTGCATTTTCGGAGCAGGGCTGCCGGATGCGCCTGGCACGGACCACCTAAGATACGTTTGAAGTTTGAGGGGACAAGACAAGCAAGCAGCCCCAGTCTCTGTGCCTCTGTGCGAGCAGTGCCATGGGCAGATGAGGCTGAGCAACAGCTTTCCAGGCTAGCTCTTTCTGCCTGCGAGCTATCTGCAGACGTTTGCATTTTCGGAGCAGGGCTGCCGGAGGCGCCCGGCACAGACCACCTAAGCTACGTTTGAAGTTTGAGGGGACAAGACAAGCAAGCAGCCCCAGTCTCTGTGCCTCTGTGCGAGCAGTGCCATGGCCAGATGAGGCTGAGCAACAGCTTTCCAGGCTAGCTCTTTCTGCCTGCGAGCTATCTGCAGACGTTTGCATTTTCGGAGCAGGGCTGCCGGAGGCGCCCGGCACGGACCACCTAAGCTACGTTTGAAGTTTGAGGGGGCAAAACAAGCAAGCAGCCCCAGTCTCTGTGCCTCTGTGCGAGCAGTGCCATGGGCAGATGAGGCTGAGCAACAGCTTTCCAGGCTAGCTCTTTCTGCCTGCGAGCTATCTGCAGACGTTTGCATTTTCGGAGCAGGGCTGCCGGAGGCGCCCGGCACGGACCACCTAAGCTACGTTTGAAGTTTGAGGGGACAAGACAAGCAAGCAGCCCCAGTCTCTGTGCCTCTGTGCGAGCAGTGCCATGGGCAGATGAGGCTGAGCAACAGCTTTCCAGGCTAGCTCTTTCTGCCTGCGAGCTATCTGCAGACGTTTGCATTTTCGGAGCAGCGCTGCTGGATGCGCCCGGCACGGACCACCAAAGATACATTTGAAGTTTGAGGGGACAAGACAAGCAAGCAGCCCCAGTCTCTGTGCCTCTGTGCGAGCAGTGCCATGGGCAGATGAGGCTGAGCAACAGCTTTCCAGGCTAGCTCTTTCTGCCTGCGAGCTATCTGCAGACGTTTGCATTTTCGGAGCAGGGCTGCCGGAGGCTCCCGGCACAGACCACCTAAGCTACATTTGAAGTTTGAGGGGGCAAAACAAGCAAGCAGCCCCAGTCTCTGTGCCTCTGTGCGAGCAGAGCCATGGGCAGATGAGGCTGAGCAACAGCTTCCCAGGCTAGCTCTTTCTGCCTGCGAGCTATCTGCAGACGTTGGCATTTTCGGAGCAGGGCTGCCGGAGGCGCCCGGCACAGACCACCTAAGCTACGTTTGAAGTTTGAGAGGACAAGACAAGCAAGCAGCCCCAGTCTCTGTGCCTCTGTGCGAGCAGTGCCATGGGCAGATGAGGCTGAGCAACAGCTTTCCAGGCTAGCTCTTTCTGCCTGCGAGCTATCTGCAGACGTTTGGATTTTCGGAGCAGGGCTGCCGGATGCGCCTGGCACGGACCACCTAAGCTACATTTGAAGTTTGAGGGGGCAAAACAAGCAAGCAGCCCCAGTCTCTGTGCCTCTGTGCGAGCAGTGCCATGGGCAGATGAGGCTGAGCAACAGCTTTCCAGGCTAGCTCTTTCTGCCTGCGAGCTATCTGCAGACGTTTGCATTTTTGGAGCAGGGCTGCCGGAGGCGCCCGGCACGGACCACCTAAGCTACGTTTGAAGTTTGAGGGGGCAAAACAAGCAAGCAGCCCCAGTCTCTGTGCCTCTGTGCGAGCAGTGCCATGGGCAGATGAGGCTGAGCAACAGCTTTCCAGGCTAGCTCTTTCTGCCTGCGAGCTATCTGCAGACGTTCGCATTTTCGGAGCAGGGCTGCCGGAGGCGCCTGGCACGGACCACCTAAGCTACGTTTGAAGTTTGAGGGGGCAAAACAAGCAAGCAGCCCCAGTCTCTGTGCCTCTGTGCGAGCAGTGCCATGGGCAGATGAGGCTGAGCAACAGCTTTCCAGGCTAGCTCTTTCTGCCTGCGAGCTATCTGCAGACGTTCGCATTTTCGGAGCAGGGCTGCCGGAGGCGCCCGGTACGGACCACCAAAGATACGTTTGAAGTTTGAGGGGACAAGACAAGCAAACAGCCCCAGTCTCTGTGCCTCTGTGCGAGCAGTGCCATGGGCAGATGAGGCTGAGCAACAGCTTTCCAGGCTAGCTGTTTCTGCCTGCGAGCTATCTGCAGACGTTTGCATTTTCGGAGCAGGGCTGCCGGAGGCGCCCGTCAAAGACCACCTAAGCTACATTTGAAGTTTGAGGGGGCAAGACAAGCAAGCAGCCCCAGTATCTGTGCCTCTGTGCGAGCAGTGCCATGGCCAGATGAGGCTGAGCAACAGCTTTCCAGGCTAGCTCTTTCTGCCTGCGAGCTATCTGCAGACGTTGGCATTTTCGGAGCAGGGCTGCCGGAGGCGCCCGGCACAGACCACCTAAGCTACGTTTGAAGTTTGAGGGGACAAGACAAGCAAGCAGCCCCAGTCTCTGTGCCTCTGTGCGAGCAGTGCCATGGGCAGATGAGGCTGAGCAACAGCTTTCCAGGCTAGCTCTTTCTGCCTGCGAGCTATCTGCAGACGTTTGCATTTTCGGAGCAGGGCTGCCGGAGGCGCCTGGCACGGACCACCTAAGCTACGTTTGAAGTTTGAGGGGGCAAGACAAGCAAGCAGCCCCAGTCTCTGTGCCTCTGTGCGAGCAGTGCCATGGGCAGATGAGGCTGAGCAACAGCTTTCCAGGCTAGCTCTTTCTGCCTGCGAGCTATCTGCAGACGTTGGCATTTTCGGAGCAGGGCTGCCGGAGGCGCCCGGCACAGACCACCTAAGCTACGTTTGAAGTTTGAGGGGACAAGACAAGCAAGCAGCCCCAGTCTCTGTGCCTCTGTGCGAGCAGTGCCATGGCCAGATGAGGCTGAGCAACAGCTTTCCAGGCTAGCTCTTTCTGCCTGCGAGCTATCTGCAGACGTTTGCATTTTCGGAGCAGGGCTGCCGGAGGCGCCCGGCACGGACCACCTAAGCTACGTTTGAAGTTTGAGGGGGCAAAACAAGCAAGCAGCCCCAGTCTCTGTGCCTCTGTGCGAGCAGTGCCATGGGCAGATGAGGCTGAGCAACAGCTTTCCAGGCTAGCTCTTTCTGCCTGCGAGCTATCTGCAGACGTTTGCATTTTCGGAGCAGGGCTGCCGGAGGCGCCCGGCACAGACCACCTAAGCTACATTTGAAGTTTGAGGGGGCAAAACAAGCAAGCAGCCCCAGTCTCTGTGCCTCTGTGCGAGCAGTGCCATGGGCAGATGAGGCTGAGCAACAGCTTTCCAGGCTAGCTCTTTCTGCCTGCGAGCTATCTGCAGACGTTTGCATTTTCGGAGCAGGGCTGCCGGAGGCGCCCGGCACGGACCACCTAAGCTACGTTTGAAGTTTGAGGGGGCAAAACAAGCAAGCAGCCCCAGTCTCTGTGCCTCTGTGCGAGCAGTGCCATGGGCAGATGAGGCTGAGCAACAGCTTTCCAGGCTAGCTCTTTCTGCCTGCGAGCTATCTGCAGACGTTCGCATTTTCGGAGCAGGGCTGCCGGAGGCGCCCGATACGGACCACCAAAGCTACGTTTGAAGTTTGAGGGGACAAGACAAGCAAGCAGCCCCAGTCTCTGTGCCTCTGTGCGAGCAGTGCCATGGGCAGATGAGGCTGAGCAACAGCTTTCCAGGCTAGCTCTTTCTGCCTGCGAGCTATCTGCAGACGTTTGCATTTTCGGAGCAGGGCTGCCGGAGGCGCCCGGCACAGACCACCTAAGCTACGTTTGAAGTTTGAGGGGACAAGACAAGCAAGCAGCCCCAGTCTCTGTGCCTCTGTGCGAGCAGTGCCATGGGCAGATGAGGCTGAGCAACAGCTTTCCAGGCTAGCTCTTTCTGCCTGCGAGCTATCTGCAGACCTTTGGATTTTCGGAGCAGGGCTGCCGGATGCGCCCGGCACGGACCACCTAAGCTACATTTGAAGTTTGAGGGGGCAAAACAAGCAAGCAGCCCCAGTCTCTGTGCCTCTGTGCGAGCAGTGCCATGGGCAGATGAGGCTGAGCAACAGCTTTCCAGGCTAGCTCTTTCTGCCTGCGAGCTATCTGCAGACGTTTGCATTTTCGGAGCAGGGCTGCCGGAGGCGCCCGGCACAGACCACCTAAGCTACATTTGAAGTTTGAGGGGGCAAAACAAGCAAGCAGCCCCAGTCTCTGTGCCTCTGTGCGAGCAGTGCCATGGGCAGATGAGGCTGAGCAACAGCTTTCCAGGCTAGCTCTTTCTGCCTGCGAGCTATCTGCAGACGTTTGCATTTTCGGAGCAGGGCTGCCGGAGGCGCCCGGCACGGACCACCTAAGCTACGTTTGAAGTTTGAGGGGGCAAAACAAGCAAGCAGCCCCAGTCTCTGTGCCTCTGTGCGAGCAGTGCCACGGGCAGATGAGGCTGAGCAACAGCTTTCCAGGCTAGCTCTTTCTGCCTGCGAGCTATCTGCAGACGTTTGCATTTTCGGAGCAGGGCTGCCGGAGGCGCCCGTCAAAGACCACCTAAGCTACGTTTGAAGTTTGAGGGGGCAAGACAAGCAAGCAGCCCCAGTATCTGTGCCTCTGTGCGAGCAGTGCCATGGCCAGATGAGGCTGAGCAACAGCTTTCCAGGCTAGCTCTTTCTGCCTGCGAGCTATCTGCAGACGTTCGCATTTTCGGAGCAGGGCTGCCGGAGGCGCCCGGTACGGACCACCAAAGATACGTTTGAAGTTTGAGGGGACAAGACAAGCAAGCAGCCCCAGTCTCTGTGCCTCTGTGCGAGCAGTGCCATGGGCAGATGAGGCTGAGCAACAGCTTTCCAGGCTAGCTGTTTCTGCCTGCGAGCTATCTGCAGACGTTTGCATTTTCGGAGCAGGGCTGCCGGAGGCGCCCGTCAAAGACCACCTAAGCTACATTTGAAGTTTGAGGGGGCAAGACAAGCAAGCAGCCCCAGTATCTGTGCCTCTGTGCGAGCAGTGCCATGGGCAGATGAGGCTGAGCAACAGCTTTCCAGGCTAGCTCTTTCTGCCTGCGAGCTATCTGCAGACGTTGGCATTTTCGGAGCAGGGCTGCCGGAGGCGCCCGGCACAGACCACCTAAGCTACGTTTGAAGTTTGAGGGGACAAGACAAGCAAGCAGCCCCAGTCTCTGTGCCTCTGTGCGAGCAGTGCCATGGGCAGATGAGGCTGAGCAACAGCTTTCCAGGCTAGCTCTTTCTGCCTGCGAGCTATCTGCAGACGTTTGCATTTTCGGAGCAGGGCTGCCGGAGGCGCCTGGCACGGACCACCTAAGCTACGTTTGAAGTTTGAGGGGGCAAGACAAGCAAGCAGCCCCAGTCTCTGTGCCTCTGTGCGAGCAGTGCCATGGGCAGATGAGGCTGAGCAACAGCTTTCCAGGCTAGCTCTTTCTGCCTGCGAGCTATCTGCAGACGTTTGCATTTTCGGAGCAGGGCTGCCGGAGGCGCCCGGCACAGACCACCTAAGCTACGTTTGAAGTTTGAGGGGACAAGACAAGCAAGCAGCCCCAGTCTCTGTGCCTCTGTGCGAGCAGTGCCATGGCCAGATGAGGCTGAGCAACAGCTTTCCAGGCTAGCTCTTTCTGCCTGCGAGCTATCTGCAGACGTTTGCATTTTCGGAGCAGGGCTGCCGGAGGCGCCCGGCACGGACCACCTAAGCTACGTTTGAAGTTTGAGGGGGCAAAACAAGCAAGCAGCCCCAGTCTCTGTGCCTCTGTGCGAGCAGTGCCATGGGCAGATGAGGCTGAGCAACAGCTTTCCAGGCTAGCTCTTTCTGCCTGCGAGCTATCTGCAGACGTTTGCATTTTCGGAGCAGGGCTGCCGGAGGCGCCCGGCACAGACCACCTAAGCTACATTTGAAGTTTGAGGGGGCAAAACAAGCAAGCAGCCCCAGTCTCTGTGCCTCTGTGCGAGCAGTGCCATGGGCAGATGAGGCTGAGCAACAGCTTTCCAGGGTAGCTCTTTCTGCCTGCGAGCTATCTGCAGACGTTTGCATTTTCGGAGCAGGGCTGCCGGAGGCGCCCGGCACGGACCACCTAAGCTACGTTTGAAGTTTGAGGGGGCAAAACAAGCAAGCAGCCCCAGTCTCTGTGCCTCTGTGCGAGCAGTGCCATGGGCAGATGAGGCTGAGCAACAGCTTTCCAGGCTAGCTCTTTCTGCCTGCGAGCTATCTGCAGACGTTCGCATTTTCGGAGCAGGGCTGCCGGAGGCGCCCGATACGGACCACCAAAGCTACGTTTGAAGTTTGAGGGGACAAGACAAGCAAGCAGCCCCAGTCTCTGTGCCTCTGTGCGAGCAGTGCCATGGGCAGATGAGGCTGAGCAACAGCTTTCCAGGCTAGCTCTTTCTGCCTGCGAGCTATCTGCAGACGTTTGCATTTTCGGAGCAGGGCTGCCGGAGGCGCCCGGCACAGACCACCTAAGCTACGTTTGAAGTTTGAGGGGACAAGACAAGCAAGCAGCCCCAGTCTCTGTGCCTCTGTGCGAGCAGTGCCATGGGCAGATGAGGCTGAGCAACAGCTTTCCAGGCTAGCTCTTTCTGCCTGCGAGCTATCTGCAGACGTTTGCATTTTCGGAGCAGGGCTGCCGGAGGCGCCCGGCACAGACCACCTAAGCTACATTTGAAGTTTGAGGGGGCAAAACAAGCAAGCAGCCCCAGTCTCTGTGCCTCTGTGCGAGCAGTGCCATGGGCAGATGAGGCTGAGCAACAGCTTTCCAGGCTAGCTCTTTCTGCCTGCGAGCTATCTGCAGACGTTTGCATTTTCGGAGCAGGGCTGCCGGAGGCGCCCGGCACGGACCACCTAAGCTACGTTTGAAGTTTGAGGGGGCAAAACAAGCAAGCAGCCCCAGTCTCTGTGCCTCTGTGCGAGCAGTGCCATGGGCAGATGAGGCTGAGCAACAGCTTTCCAGGCTAGCTCTTTCTGCCTGCGAGCTATCTGCAGACGTTTGCATTTTCGGAGCAGGGCTGCCGGAGGCGCCCGTCAAAGACCACCTAAGCTACGTTTGAAGTTTGAGGGGGCAAGACAAGCAAGCAGCCCCAGTATCTGTGCCTCTGTGCGAGCAGTGCCATGGCCAGATGAGGCTGAGCAACAGCTTTCCAGGCTAGCTCTTTCTGCCTGCGAGCTATCTGCAGACGTTCGCATTTTCGGAGCAGGGCTGCCGGAGGCGCCCGGTACGGACCACCAAAGATACGTTTGAAGTTTGAGGGGACAAGACAAGCAAACAGCCCCAGTCTCTGTGCCTCTGTGCGAGCAGTGCCATGGGCAGATGAGGCTGAGCAACAGCTTTCCAGGCTAGCTCTTTCTGCCTGCGAGCTATCTGCAGACGTTTGCATTTTCGGAGCAGGGCTGCCGGAGGCGCCCGGCACAGACCACCTAAGCTACGTTTGAAGTTTGAGGGGACAAGACAAGCAAGCAGCCCCAGTCTCTGTGCCTCTGTGCGAGCAGTGCCATGGCCAGATGAGGCTGAGCAACAGCTTTCCAGGCTAGCTCTTTCTGCCTGCGAGCTATCTGCAGACGTTTGCATTTTCGGAGCAGGGCTGCCGGAGGCGCCCGGCACGGACCACCTAAGCTACGTTTGAAGTTTGAGGGGGCAAAACAAGCAAGCAGCCCCAGTCTCTGTGCCTCTGTGCGAGCAGTGCCATGGGCAGATGAGGCTGAGCAACAGCTTTCCAGGCTAGCTCTTTCTGCCTGCGAGCTATCTGCAGACGTTTGCATTTTCGGAGCAGGGCTGCCGGAGGCGCCCGGCACAGACCACCTAAGCTACATTTGAAGTTTGAGGGGGCAAAACAAGCAAGCAGCCCCAGTCTCTGTGCCTCTGTGCGAGCAGTGCCATGGGCAGATGAGGCTGAGCAACAGCTTTCCAGGCTAGCTCTTTCTGCCTGCGAGCTATCTGCAGACGTTTGCATTTTCGGAGCAGGGCTGCCGGAGGCGCCCGGCACGGACCACCTAAGCTACGTTTGAAGTTTGAGGGGGCAAAACAAGCAAGCAGCCCCAGTCTCTGTGCCTCTGTGCGAGCAGTGCCATGGGCAGATGAGGCTGAGCAACAGCTTTCCAGGCTAGCTCTTTCTGCCTGCGAGCTATCTGCAGACGTTCGCATTTTCGGAGCAGGGCTGCCGGAGGCGCCCGATACGGACCACCAAAGCTACGTTTGAAGTTTGAGGGGACAAGACAAGCAAGCAGCCCCAGTCTCTGTGCCTCTGTGCGAGCAGTGCCATGGGCAGATGAGGCTGAGCAACAGCTTTCCAGGCTAGCTCTTTCTGCCTGCGAGCTATCTGCAGACGTTTGCATTTTCGGAGCAGGGCTGCCGGAGGCGCCCGGCACAGACCACCTAAGCTACGTTTGAAGTTTGAGGGGACAAGACAAGCAAGCAGCCCCAGTCTCTGTGCCTCTGTGCGAGCAGTGCCATGGGCAGATGAGGCTGAGCAACAGCTTTCCAGGCTAGCTCTTTCTGCCTGCGAGCTATCTGCAGACCTTTGGATTTTCGGAGCAGGGCTGCCGGATGCGCCTGGCACGGACCACCTAAGCTACATTTGAAGTTTGAGGGGGCAAAACAAGCAAGCAGCCCCAGTCTCTGTGCCTCTGTGCGAGCAGTGCCATGGGCAGATGAGGCTGAGCAACAGCTTTCCAGGCTAGCTCTTTCTGCCTGCGAGCTATCTGCAGACGTTTGCATTTTCGGAGCAGGGCTGCCGGAGGCGCCCGGCACAGACCACCTAAGCTACATTTGAAGTTTGAGGGGGCAAAACAAGCAAGCAGCCCCAGTCTCTGTGCCTCTGTGCGAGCAGTGCCATGGCCAGATGAGGCTGAGCAACAGCTTTCCAGGCTAGCTCTTTCTGCCTGCGAGCTATCTGCAGACGTTTGCATTTTCGGAGCAGGGCTGCCGGAGGCGCCCGGCACGGACCACCTAAGCTACGTTTGAAGTTTGAGGGGGCAAAACAAGCAAGCAGCCCCAGTCTCTGTGCCTCTGTGCGAGCAGTGCCATGGGCAGATGAGGCTGAGCAACAGCTTTCCAGGCTAGCTCTTTCTGCCTGCGAGCTATCTGCAGACGTTTGCATTTTCGGAGCAGGGCTGCCGGAGGCGCCCGTCAAAGACCACCTAAGCTACGTTTGAAGTTTGAGGGGGCAAGACAAGCAAGCAGCCCCAGTATCTGTGCCTCTGTGCGAGCAGTGCCATGGCCAGATGAGGCTGAGCAACAGCTTTCCAGGCTAGCTCTTTCTGCCTGCGAGCTATCTGCAGACGTTGGCATTTTCGGAGCAGGGCTGCCGGAGGCGCCCGGCACAGACCACCTAAGCTACGTTTGAAGTTTGAGGGGACAAGACAAGCAAGCAGCCCCAGTCTCTGTGCCTCTGTGCGAGCAGTGCCATGGGCAGATGAGGCTGAGCAACAGCTTTCCAGGCTAGCTCTTTCTGCCTGCGAGCTATCTGCAGACGTTTGCATTTTCGGAGCAGGGCTGCCGGAGGCGCCTGGCACGGACCACCTAAGCTACGTTTGAAGTTTGAGGGGACAAGGCAAGCAAGCAGCCCCAGTCTCTGTGCCTCTGTGCGAGCAGTGCCATGGGCAGATGAGGCTGAGCAACAGCTTTCCAGGCTAGCTCTTTCTGCCTGCGAGCTATCTGCAGACGTTTGCATTTTCGGAGCAGGGCTGCCGGAGGCGCCCGGCACAGACCACCTAAGCTACGTTTGAAGTTTGAGGGGACAAGACAAGCAAGCAGCCCCAGTCTCTGTGCCTCTGTGCGAGCAGTGCCATGGCCAGATGAGGCTGAGCAACAGCTTTCCAGGCTAGCTCTTTCTGCCTGCGAGCTATCTGCAGACGTTTGCATTTTCGGAGCAGGGCTGCCGGAGGCGCCCGGCACGGACCACCTAAGCTACGTTTGAAGTTTGAGGGGGCAAAACAAGCAAGCAGCCCCAGTCTCTGTGCCTCTGTGCGAGCAGTGCCATGGGCAGATGAGGCTGAGCAACAGCTTTCCAGGCTAGCTCTTTCTGCCTGCGAGCTATCTGCAGACGTTTGCATTTTCGGAGCAGGGCTGCCGGAGGCGCCCGTCAAAGACCACCTAAGCTACGTTTGAAGTTTGAGGGGGCAAGACAAGCAAGCAGCCCCAGTATCTGTGCCTCTGTGCGAGCAGTGCCATGGCCAGATGAGGCTGAGCAACAGCTTTCCAGGCTAGCTCTTTCTGCCTGCGAGCTATCTGCAGACGTTGGCATTTTCGGAGCAGGGCTGCCGGAGGCGCCCGGCACAGACCACCTAAGCTACGTTTGAAGTTTGAGGGGACAAGACAAGCAAGCAGCCCCAGTCTCTGTGCCTCTGTGCGAGCAGTGCCATGGGCAGATGAGGCTGAGCAACAGCTTTCCAGGCTAGCTCTTTCTGCCTGCGAGCTATCTGCAGACGTTTGCATTTTCGGAGCAGGGCTGCCGGAGGCGCCTGGCACGGACCACCTAAGCTACGTTTGAAGTTTGAGGGGACAAGGCAAGCAAGCAGCCCCAGTCTCTGTGCCTCTGTGCGAGCAGTGCCATGGGCAGATGAGGCTGAGCAACAGCTTTCCAGGCTAGCTCTTTCTGCCTGCGAGCTATCTGCAGACGTTTGCATTTTCGGAGCAGGGCTGCCGGAGGCGCCCGGCACAGACCACCTAAGCTACGTTTGAAGTTTGAGGGGACAAGACAAGCAAGCAGCCCCAGTCTCTGTGCCTCTGTGCGAGCAGTGCCATGGCCAGATGAGGCTGAGCAACAGCTTTCCAGGCTAGCTCTTTCTGCCTGCGAGCTATCTGCAGACGTTTGCATTTTCGGAGCAGGGCTGCCGGAGGCGCCCGGCACGGACCACCTAAGCTACGTTTGAAGTTTGAGGGGGCAAAACAAGCAAGCAGCCCCAGTCTCTGTGCCTCTGTGCGAGCAGTGCCATGGGCAGATGAGGCTGAGCAACAGCTTTCCAGGCTAGCTCTTTCTGCCTGCGAGCTATCTGCAGACGTTTGCATTTTCGGAGCAGGGCTGCCGGAGGCGCCCGTCAAAGACCACCTAAGCTACGTTTGAAGTTTGAGGGGACAAGACAAGCAAGCAGCCCCAGTCTCTGTGCCTCTGTGCGAGCAGTGCCATGGGCAGATGAGGCTGAGCAACAGCTTTCCAGGCTAGCTCTTTCTGCCTGCGAGCTATCTGCAGACGTTTGGATTTTCGGAGCAGCGCTGCTGGATGCGCCCGGCACGGACCACCAAAGATACATTTGAAGTTTGAGGGGACAAGACAAGCAAGCAGCCCCAGTCTCTGTGCCTCTGTGCGAGCAGTGCCATGGGCAGATGAGGCTGAGCAACAGCTTTCCAGGCTAGCTCTTTCTGCCTGCGAGCTATCTGCAGACGTTTGCATTTTCGGAGCAGGGCTGCCGGAGGCGCCCGGCACAGACCACCTAAGCTACATTTGAAGTTTGAGGGGGCAAAACAAGCAAGCAGCCCCAGTCTCTGTGCCTCTGTGCGAGCAGAGCCATGGGCAGATGAGGCTGAGCAACAGCTTCCCAGGCTAGCTCTTTCTGCCTGCGAGCTATCTGCAGACGTTGGCATTTTCGGAGCAGGGCTGCCGGAGGCGCCCGGCACAGACCACCTAAGCTACGTTTGAAGTTTGAGAGGACAAGACAAGCAAGCAGCCCCAGTCTCTGTGCCTCTGTGCGAGCAGTGCCATGGGCAGATGAGGCTGAGCAACAGCTTTCCAGGCTAGCTCTTTCTGCCTGCGAGCTATCTGCAGACGTTTGGATTTTCGGAGCAGGGCTGCCGGATGCGCCTGGCACGGACCACCTAAGCTACGTTTGAAGTTTGAGGGGACAAGACAAGCAAGCAGCCCCAGTCTCTGTGCCTCTGTGCGAGCAGTGCCATGGGCAGATGAGGCTGAGCAACAGCTTTCCAGGCTAGCTCTTTCTGCCTGCGAGCTATCTGCAGACGTTTGCATTTTCGGAGCAGGGCTGCCGGAGGCGCCCGGCACAGACCACCTAAGCTACATTTGAAGTTTGAGAGGGCCAAACAAGCAAGCAGCCCCAGTCTCTGTGCCTCTGTGCGAGCAGTGCCATGGGCAGATGAGGCTGAGCAACAGCTTTCCAGGCTAGCTCTTTCTGCCTGCGAGCTATCTGCAGACGTTTGCATTTTTGGAGCAGGGCTGCCGGAGGCGCCTGGCACGGACCACCTAAGCTACGTTTGAAGTTTGAGGGGGCAAAACAAGCAAGCAGCCCCAGTCTCTGTGCCTCTGTGCGAGCAGTGCCATGGGCAGATGAGGCTGAGCAACAGCTTTCCAGGCTAGCTCTTTCTGCCTGCGAGCTATCTGCAGACGTTGGCATTTTCGGAGCAGGGCTGCCGGAGGCGCCTGGCACGGACCACCTAAGCTACGTTTGAAGTTTGAGGGGACAAGGCAAGCAAGCAGCCCCAGTCTCTGTGCCTCTGTGCGAGCAGTGCCATGGGCAGATGAGGCTGAGCAACAGCTTTCCAGGCTAGCTCTTTCTGCCTGCGAGCTATCTGCAGACGTTTGCATTTTCGGAGCAGGGCTGCCGGAGGCGCCCGGCACAGACCACCTAAGCTACGTTTGAAGTTTGAGGGGACAAGACAAGCAAGCAGCCCCAGTCTCTGTGCCTCTGTGCGAGCAGTGCCATGGCCAGATGAGGCTGAGCAACAGCTTTCCAGGCTAGCTCTTTCTGCCTGCGAGCTATCTGCAGACGTTTGCATTTTCGGAGCAGGGCTGCCGGAGGCGCCCGGCACGGACCACCTAAGCTACGTTTGAAGTTTGAGGGGGCAAAACAAGCAAGCAGCCCCAGTCTCTGTGCCTCTGTGCGAGCAGTGCCATGGGCAGATGAGGCTGAGCAACAGCTTTCCAGGCTAGCTCTTTCTGCCTGCGAGCTATCTGCAGACGTTTGCATTTTCGGAGCAGGGCTGCCGGAGGCGCCCGTCAAAGACCACCTAAGCTACGTTTGAAGTTTGAGGGGGCAAGACAAGCAAGCAGCCCCAGTATCTGTGCCTCTGTGCGAGCAGTGCCATGGGCAGATGAGGCTGAGCAACAGCTTTCCAGGCTAGCTCTTTCTGCCTGCGAGCTATCTGCAGACGTTGGCATTTTCGGAGCAGGGCTGCCGGAGGCGCCCGGCACAGACCACCTAAGCTACGTTTGAAGTTTGAGGGGACAAGACAAGCAAGCAGCCCCAGTCTCTGTGCCTCTGTGCGAGCAGTGCCATGGGCAGATGAGGCTGAGCAACAGCTTTCCAGGCTAGCTCTTTCTGCCTGCGAGCTATCTGCAGACGTTTGCATTTTCGGAGCAGGGCTGCCGGAGGCGCCTGGCACGGACCACCTAAGCTACGTTTGAAGTTTGAGGGGACAAGGCAAGCAAGCAGCCCCAGTCTCTGTGCCTCTGTGCGAGCAGTGCCATGGGCAGATGAGGCTGAGCAACAGCTTTCCAGGCTAGCTCTTTCTGCCTGCGAGCTATCTGCAGACGTTTGCATTTTCGGAGCAGGGCTGCCGGAGGCGCCCGGCACAGACCACCTAAGCTACGTTTGAAGTTTGAGGGGACAAGACAAGCAAGCAGCCCCAGTCTCTGTGCCTCTGTGCGAGCAGTGCCATGGCCAGATGAGGCTGAGCAACAGCTTTCCAGGCTAGCTCTTTCTGCCTGCGAGCTATCTGCAGACGTTTGCATTTTCGGAGCAGGGCTGCCGGAGGCGCCCGGCACGGACCACCTAAGCTACGTTTGAAGTTTGAGGGGGCAAAACAAGCAAGCAGCCCCAGTCTCTGTGCCTCTGTGCGAGCAGTGCCATGGGCAGATGAGGCTGAGCAACAGCTTTCCAGGCTAGCTCTTTCTGCCTGCGAGCTATCTGCAGACGTTTGCATTTTCGGAGCAGGGCTGCCGGAGGCGCCCGTCAAAGACCACCTAAGCTACGTTTGAAGTTTGAGGGGACAAGACAAGCAAGCAGCCCCAGTCTCTGTGCCTCTGTGCGAGCAGTGCCATGGGCAGATGAGGCTGAGCAACAGCTTTCCAGGCTAGCTCTTTCTGCCTGCGAGCTATCTGCAGACGTTTGGATTTTCGGAGCAGCGCTGCTGGATGCGCCCGGCACGGACCACCAAAGATACATTTGAAGTTTGAGGGGACAAGACAAGCAAGCAGCCCCAGTCTCTGTGCCTCTGTGCGAGCAGTGCCATGGGCAGATGAGGCTGAGCAACAGCTTTCCAGGCTAGCTCTTTCTGCCTGCGAGCTATCTGCAGACGTTTGCATTTTCGGAGCAGGGCTGCCGGAGGCGCCCGGCACAGACCACCTAAGCTACATTTGAAGTTTGAGGGGGCAAAACAAGCAAGCAGCCCCAGTCTCTGTGCCTCTGTGCGAGCAGAGCCATGGGCAGATGAGGCTGAGCAACAGCTTCCCAGGCTAGCTCTTTCTGCCTGCGAGCTATCTGCAGACGTTGGCATTTTCGGAGCAGGGCTGCCGGAGGCGCCCGGCACAGACCACCTAAGCTACGTTTGAAGTTTGAGAGGACAAGACAAGCAAGCAGCCCCAGTCTCTGTGCCTCTGTGCGAGCAGTGCCATGGGCAGATGAGGCTGAGCAACAGCTTTCCAGGCTAGCTCTTTCTGCCTGCGAGCTATCTGCAGACGTTTGGATTTTCGGAGCAGGGCTGCCGGATGCGCCTGGCACGGACCACCTAAGCTACGTTTGAAGTTTGAGGGGACAAGACAAGCAAGCAGCCCCAGTCTCTGTGCCTCTGTGCGAGCAGTGCCATGGGCAGATGAGGCTGAGCAACAGCTTTCCAGGCTAGCTCTTTCTGCCTGCGAGCTATCTGCAGACGTTTGCATTTTCGGAGCAGGGCTGCCGGAGGCGCCCGGCACAGACCACCTAAGCTACATTTGAAGTTTGAGGGGGCAAAACAAGCAAGCAGCCCCAGTCTCTGTGCCTCTGTGCGAGCAGTGCCATGGGCAGATGAGGCTGAGCAACAGCTTTCCAGGCTAGCTCTTTCTGCCTGCGAGCTATCTGCAGACGTTTGCATTTTTGGAGCAGGGCTGCCGGAGGCGCCCGGCACGGACCACCTAAGCTACGTTTGAAGTTTGAGGGGGCAAAACAAGCAAGCAGCCCCAGTCTCTGTGCCTCTGTGCGAGCAGTGCCATGGGCAGATGAGGCTGAGCAACAGCTTTCCAGGCTAGCTCTTTCTGCCTGCGAGCTATCTGCAGACGTTCGCATTTTCGGAGCAGGGCTGCCGGAGGCGCCTGGCACGGACCACCTAAGCTACATTTGAAGTTTGAGGGGGCAAAACAAGCAAGCAGCCCCAGTCTCTGTGCCTCTGTGCGAGCAGTGCCATGGGCAGATGAGGCTGAGCAACAGCTTTCCAGGCTAGCTCTTTCTGCCTGCGAGCTATCTGCAGACGTTCGCATTTTCGGAGCAGGGCTGCCGGAGGCGCCCGGTACGGACCACCAAAGATACGTTTGAAGTTTGAGGGGACAAGACAAGCAAACAGCCCCAGTCTCTGTGCCTCTGTGCGAGCAGTGCCATGGGCAGATGAGGCTGAGCAACAGCTTTCCAGGCTAGCTGTTTCTGCCTGCGAGCTATCTGCAGACGTTTGCATTTTCGGAGCAGGGCTGCCGGAGGCGCCCGTCAAAGACCACCTAAGCTACGTTGGAAGTTTGAGGGGGCAAGACAAGCAAGCAGCCCCAGTATCTGTGCCTCTGTGCGAGCAGTGCCATGGCCAGATGAGGCTGAGCAACAGCTTTCCAGGCTAGCTCTTTCTGCCTGCGAGCTATCTGCAGACGTTGGCATTTTCGGAGCAGGGCTGCCGGAGGCGCCCGGCACAGACCACCTAAGCTACGTTTGAAGTTTGAGGGGACAAGACAAGCAAGCAGCCCCAGTCTCTGTGCCTCTGTGCGAGCAGTGCCATGGGCAGATGAGGCTGAGCAACAGCTTTCCAGGCTAGCTCTTTCTGCCTGCGAGCTATCTGCAGACGTTTGCATTTTCGGAGCAGGGCTGCCGGAGGCGCCTGGCACGGACCACCTAAGCTACGTTTGAAGTTTGAGGGGACAAGACAAGCAAGCAGCCCCAGTCTCTGTGCCTCTGTGCGAGCAGTGCCATGGGCAGATGAGGCTGAGCAACAGCTTTCCAGGCTAGCTCTTTCTGCCTGCGAGCTATCTGCAGACGTTTGCATTTTCGGAGCAGGGCTGCCGGAGGCGCCCGGCACAGACCACCTAAGCTACGTTTGAAGTTTGAGGGGACAAGACAAGCAAGCAGCCCCAGTCTCTGTGCCTCTGTGCGAGCAGTGCCATGGGCAGATGAGGCTGAGCAACAGCTTTCCAGGCTAGCTCTTTCTGCCTGCGAGCTATCTGCAGACGTTTGCATTTTCGGAGCAGGGCTGCCGGAGGCGCCCGGCACGGACCACCTAAGCTACGTTTGAAGTTTGAGGGGGCAAAACAAGCAAGCAGCCCCAGTCTCTGTGCCTCTGTGCGAGCAGAGCCATGGGCAGATGAGGCTGAGCAACAGCTTTCCAGGCTAGCTCTTTCTGCCTGCGAGCTATCTGCAGACGTTTGCATTTTCGGAGCAGGGCTGCCGGAGGCGCCCGGCACGGACCACCTAAGCTACGTTTGAAGTTTGAGGGGACAAGACAAGCAAGCAGCCCCAGTCTCTGTGCCTCTGTGCGAGCAGTGCCATGGGCAGATGAGGCTGAGCAACAGCTTTCCAGGCTAGCTCTTTCTGCCTGCGAGCTATCTGCAGACGTTTGGATTTTCGGAGCAGCGCTGCTGGATGCGCCCGGCACGGACCACCAAAGCTACATTTGAAGTTTGAGGGGACAAGACAAGCAAGCAGCCCCAGTCTCTGTGCCTCTGTGCGAGCAGTGCCATGGGCAGATGAGGCTGAGCAACAGCTTTCCAGGCTAGCTCTTTCTGCCTGCGAGCTATCTGCAGACGTTTGCATTTTCGGAGCAGGGCTGATGGAGGCGCCCGGCACAGACTACCTAAGCTACATTTGAAGTTTGAGGGGGCAAAACAAGCAAGCAGCCCCAGTCTCTGTGCCTCTGTGCGAGCAGAGCCATGGGCAGATGAGGCTGAGCAACAGCTTCCCAGGCTAGCTCTTTCTGCCTGCGAGCTATCTGCAGACGTTGGCATTTTCGGAGCAGGGCTGCCGGAGGCGCCCGGCACAGACCACCTAAGCTACGTTTGAAGTTTGAGAGGACAAGACAAGCAAGCAGCCCCAGTCTCTGTGCCTCTGTGCGAGCAGTGCCATGGGCAGATGAGCCTGAGCAACAGCTTTCCAGGCTAGCTCTTTCTGCCTGCGAGCTATCTGCAGACGTTTGCATTTTCGGAGCAGGGCTGCCGGATGCGCCTGGCACGGACCACCTAAGCTACGTTTGAAGTTTGAGGGGACAAGACAAGCAAGCAGCCCCAGTCTCTGTGCCTCTGTGCGAGCAGTGCCATGGGCAGATGAGGCTGAGCAACAGCTTTCCAGGCTAGCTCTTTCTGCCTGCGAGCTATCTGCAGACGTTTGCATTTTCGGAGCAGGGCTGCCGGAAGCGCCCGGCACAGACCACCTAAGCTACATTTGAAGTTTGAGGGGGCAAAACAAGCAAGCAGCCCCAGTCTCTGTGCCTCTGTGCGAGCAGTGCCATGGGCAGATGAGGCTGAGCAACAGCTTTCCAGGCTAGCTCTTTCTGCCTGCGAGCTATCTGCAGACGTTTGCATTTTTGGAGCAGGGCTGCCGGAGGCGCCCGGCACGGACCACCAAAGCTACGTTTGAAGTTTGAGGGGGCAAAACAAGCAAGCAGCCCCAGTCTCTGTGCCTCTGTGCGAGCAGTGCCATGGGCAGATGAGGCTGAGCAACAGCTTTCCAGGCTAGCTCTTTCTGCCTGCGAGCTATCTGCAGACGTTCGGATTTTCGGAGCAGGGCTGCCGGAGGCGCCTGGCACGGACCACCTAAGCTACGTTTGAAGTTTGAGGGGGCAAAACAAGCAAGCAGCCCCAGTCTCTGTGCCTCTGTGCGAGCAGTGCCATGGGCAGATGAGGCTGAGCAACAGCTTTCCAGGCTAGCTCTTTCTGCCTGCGAGCTATCTGCAGACGTTCGCATTTTCGGAGCAGGGCTGCCGGAGGCGCCCGGTACGGACCACCAAAGATACGTTTGAAGTTTGAGGGGACAAGACAAGCAAACAGCCCCAGTCTCTGTGCCTCTGTGCGAGCAGTGCCATGGGCAGATGAGGCTGAGCAACAGCTTTCCAGGCTAGCTGTTTCTGCCTGCGAGCTATCTGCAGACGTTTGCATTTTCGGAGCAGGGCTGCCGGAGGCGCCCGTCAAAGACCACCTAAGCTACATTTGAAGTTTGAGGGGGCAAGACAAGCAAGCAGCCCCAGTATCTGTGCCTCTGTGCGAGCAGTGCCATGGCCAGATGAGGCTGAGCAACAGCTTTCCAGGCTAGCTCTTTCTGCCTGCGAGCTATCTGCAGACGTTGGCATTTTCGGAGCAGGGCTGCCGGAGGCGCCCGGCACAGACCACCTAAGCTACGTTTGAAGTTTGAGGGGACAAGACAAGCAAGCAGCCCCAGTCTCTGTGCCTCTGTGCGAGCAGTGCCATGGGCAGATGAGGCTGAGCAACAGCTTTCCAGGCTAGCTCTTTCTGCCTGCGAGCTATCTGCAGACGTTTGCATTTTCGGAGCAGGGCTGCCGGAGGCGCCCGGCACGGACCACCTAAGCTACGTTTGAAGTTTGAGGGGGCAAAACAAGCAAGCAGCCCCAGTCTCTGTGCCTCTGTGCGAGCAGTGCCATGGGCAGATGAGGCTGAGCAACAGCTTTCCAGGCTAGCTCTTTCTGCCTGCGAGCTATCTGCAGACGTTTGCATTTTCGGAGCAGGGCTGCCGGAGGCGCCCGGCACGGACCACCTAAGCTACGTTTGAAGTTTGAGGGGACAAGACAAGCAAGCAGCCCCAGTCTCTGTGCCTCTGTGCGAGCAGTGCCATGGGCAGATGAGGCTGAGCAACAGCTTTCCAGGCTAGCTCTTTCTGCCTGCGAGCTATCTGCAGACGTTTGGATTTTCGGAGCAGCGCTGCTGGATGCGCCCGGCACGGACCACCAAAGATACATTTGAAGTTTGAGGGGACAAGACAAGCAAGCAGCCCCAGTCTCTGTGCCTCTGTGCGAGCAGTGCCATGGGCAGATGAGGCTGAGCAACAGCTTTCCAGGCTAGCTCTTTCTGCCTGCGAGCTATCTGCAGACGTTTGCATTTTCGGAGCAGGGCTGCCGGAGGCGCCCGGCACAGACCACCTAAGCTACATTTGAAGTTTGAGGGGGCAAAACAAGCAAGCAGCCCCAGTCTCTGTGCCTCTGTGCGAGCAGAGCCATGGGCAGATGAGGCTGAGCAACAGCTTCCCAGGCTAGCTCTTTCTGCCTGCGAGCTATCTGCAGACGTTGGCATTTTCGGAGCAGGGCTGCCGGAGGCGCCCGGCACAGACCACCTAAGCTACGTTTGAAGTTTGAGAGGACAAGACAAGCAAGCAGCCCCAGTCTCTGTGCCTCTGTGCGAGCAGTGCCATGGGCAGATGAGGCTGAGCAACAGCTTTCCAGGCTAGCTCTTTCTGCCTGCGAGCTATCTGCAGACGTTTGGATTTTCGGAGCAGGGCTGCCGGATGCGCCTGGCACGGACCACCTAAGCTACGTTTGAAGTTTGAGGGGACAAGACAAGCAAGCAGCCCCAGTCTCTGTGCCTCTGTGCGAGCAGTGCCATGGGCAGATGAGGCTGAGCAACAGCTTTCCAGGCTAGCTCTTTCTGCCTGCGAGCTATCTGCAGACGTTTGCATTTTCGGAGCAGGGCTGCCGGAGGCGCCCGGCACAGACCACCTAAGCTACATTTGAAGTTTGAGGGGGCAAAACAAGCAAGCAGCCCCAGTCTCTGTGCCTCTGTGCGAGCAGTGCCATGGGCAGATGAGGCTGAGCAACAGCTTTCCAGGCTAGCTCTTTCTGCCTGCGAGCTATCTGCAGACGTTTGCATTTTTGGAGCAGGGCTGCCGGAGGCGCCCGGCACGGACCACCTAAGCTACGTTTGAAGTTTGAGGGGGCAAAACAAGCAAGCAGCCCCAGTCTCTGTGCCTCTGTGCGAGCAGTGCCATGGGCAGATGAGGCTGAGCAACAGCTTTCCAGGCTAGCTCTTTCTGCCTGCGAGCTATCTGCAGACGTTCGCATTTTCGGAGCAGGGCTGCCGGAGGCGCCCGGCACGGACCACCTAAGCTACGTTTGAAGTTTGAGGGGACAAGACAAGCAAGCAGCCCCAGTCTCTGTGCCTCTGTGCGAGCAGTGCCATGGGCAGATGAGGCTGAGCAACAGCTTTCCAGGCTAGCTTTTTCTGCCTGCGAGCTATCTGCAGACGTTTGGATTTTCGGAGCAGCGCTGCTGGATGCGCCCGGCACGGACCACCAAAGATACATTTGAAGTTTGAGGGGACAAGACAAGCAAGCAGCCCCAGTCTCTGTGCCTCTGTGCGAGCAGTGCCATGGGCAGATGAGGCTGAGCAACAGCTTTCCAGGCTAGCTCTTTCTGCCTGCGAGGTATCTGCAGACGTTTGCATTTTCGGAGCAGGGCTGCCGGAGGCGCCCGGCACGGACCACCTAAGCTACATTTGAAGTTTGAGGGGGCAAAACAAGCAAGCAGCCCCAGTCTCTGTGCCTCTGTGCGAGCAGTGCCATGGGCAGATGAGGCTGAGCAACAGCTTTCCAGGCTAGCTCTTTCTGCCTGCGAGCTATCTGCAGACGTTGGCATTTTCGGAGCAGGGCTGCCGGATGCGCCCGGCACGGACCACCTAAGCTACATTTGAAGTTTGAGGGGACAAAACAAGCAAGCAGCCCCAGTCTCTGTGCCTCTGTGCGAGCAGTGCCATGGGCAGATGAGGCTGAGCAACAGCTTTCCAGGCTAGCTCTTTCTGCCTGCGAGCTATCTGCAGACGTTGGCATTTTCGGAGCAGGGCTGCCGGAGGCGCCCGACACGGAACACCTAAGCTACGTTTGAAGTTTGAGGGGACAAGACAAGCAAGCAGCCCCAGTCTCTGTGCCTCTGTGCGAGCAGTGCCATGGGCAGATGAGGCTGAGCAACAGCTTTCCAGGCTAGCTCTTTCTGCCTGCGAGCTATCTGCAGACGTTTGCATTTTCGGAGCAGCGCTGCTGGATGCGCCCATCACGGACCACCAAAGATACATTTGAAGTTTGAGGGGACAAGACAAGCAAGCAGCCCCAGTCTCTGTGCCTCTGTGCGAGCAGTGCCATGGGCAGATGAGGCTGAGCAACAGCTTTCCAGGCTAGCTCTTTCTGCCTGAGAGCTATCTGCAGACGTTGGCATTTTCGGAGCAGGGCTGCCGGAGGCGCCCGGCACAGACCACCTAAGCTACTTTTGAAGTTTGAGGGGACAAGACAAGCAAGCAGCCCCAGTCTCTGTGCCTCTGTGCGAGCAGTGCCATGGGCAGATGAGGCTGAGCAACAGCTTTCCAGGCTATCTCTTTCTGGCTGCGAGCTATCTGCAGACATTTGCATTTTCGGAGCAGGGCTGCCGGAGGCGCCCGGCACGGACCACCTAAGCTACGTTTGAAGTTTGAGGGGGCAAGACAAGCAAGCAGCCCCAGTCTCTGTGCCTCTGTGTGAGCAGTGCCATGGCCAGATGAGGCTGAGCAACAGCTTTCCAGGCTAGCTCTTTCTGCCTGCGAGCTATCTGCAGACGTTCGCATTTTCGGAGCAGGGCTGCCGGAGGCGCCCGGCACAGACCACCTAAGCTACATTTGAAGTTTGAGGGGACAAGACAAGCAAGCAGCCCCAGTCTCTGTGCCTCTGTGCGAGCAGTGCCATGGGCAGATGAGGCTGAGCAACAGCTTTCCAGGCTAGCTCTTTCTGCCTGCGAGCTATCTGCAGACGTTCGCATTTTCGGAGCAGGGCTGCCGGAGGCGCCCGGCACGGACCACCTAAGCTACGTTTGAAGTTTGAGGGGACAAGACAAGCAAGCAGCCCCAGTCTCTGTGCCTCTGTGCGAGCAGTGCCATGGGCAGATGAGGCTGAGCAACAGCTTTCCAGGCTAGCTCTTTCTGCCTGCGAGCTATCTGCAGACGTTTGCATTTTCGGAGCAGGGCTGCCGGAGGCGCCCGGCACGGACCACCTAAGCTACATTTGAAGTTTGAGGGGGCAAAACAAGCAAGCAGCCCCAGTCTCTGTGCCTCTGTGTGAGCAGTGCCATGGCCAGATGAGGCTGAGCAACAGCTTTCCAGGCTAGCTCTTTCTGCCTGCGAGCTATCTGCAGACGTTGGCATTTTCGGAGCAGTGCTGCCGGAGGCGCCCGGCACGGACCACCTAAGCTACGTTTGAAGTTTGAGGGGACAAGACAAGCAAGCAGCCCCAGTCTCTGTGCCTCTGTGCGAGCAGTGCCATGGGCAGATGAGGCTGAGCAACAGCTTTCCAGGCTAGCTCTTTCTGCCTGCGAGCTATCTGCAGACGTTCGCATTTTCGGAGCAGCGCTGCTGGATGCGCCCGGCACGGACCACCAAAGATACATTTGAAGTTTGAGGGAACAAGACAAGCAAGCAGCCCCAGTCTCTGTACCTCTGTGCGAGCAGTGCCATGGGCAGATGAGGCTGAGCAACAGCTTTCCAGGCTAGCTCTTTCTGCCTGCGAGCTATCTGCAGACGTTGGCATTTTCGGAGCAGGGCTGCCGGAGGCGCCCGGCACAGACCACCAAAGCTACTTTTGAAGTTTGAGGGGACAAGACAAGCAAGCAGCCCCAGTCTCTGTGCCTCTGTGCGAGCAGTGCCATGGGCAGATGAGGCTGAGCAACAGCTTTCCAGGCTAGCTCTTTCTGCCTGCGAGCTATCTGCAGACGTTCGCATTTTCGGAGCAGGGCTGCCGGAGACGCCCGGCATGGACCACATAAGCTACGTTTGAAGTTTGAGGGGACAAGACAAGCAAGCAGCCCCAGTCTCTGTGCCTCTGTGCGAGCAGTGCCATGGGCAGATGAGGCTGAGCAACAGCTTTCCAGGCTAGCTCTTTCTGCCTGCGAGCTATCTGCAGACGTTCGCATTTTCGGAGCAGGGCTGCCGGAAGCGCCCGGCACGGATCACTTAAGATACGTTTGAAGTTTGAGGGGACAAGACAAGCAAGCAGCCCCAGTCTCTGTGCCTCTGTGCGAGCAGTGCCATGGGCAGATGAGGCTGAGCAACAGCTTTCCAGGCTAGCTCTTTCTGCCTGCGAGCTATCTGCAGACGTTCGCATTTTCGGAGCAGTGCTGCCGGAGGCGCCTGGCACAGACCACCTAAGCTACATTTGAAGTTTGAGGGGACAAGACAAGCAAGCAGCCCCAGACTCTGTGCCTCTGTGCGAGCAGTGCCATGGGCAGATGAGGCTGAGCAACAGCTTTCCAGGCTAGCTCTTTCTGCCTGCGAGCTATCTGCAGACGTTCGCATTTTCGGAGCAGGGCTGCCGGAGGCGCCCGGCACGGACCACCTAAACTACGTTTGAAGTTTGAGGGGACAAGACAAGCAAGCAGCCCCAGTCTCTGTGCCTCTGTGCGAGCAGTGCCATGGGCAGATGAGGCTGAGCAACAGCTTTCCAGGCTAGCTCTTTCTGCCTGCGAGCTATCTGCAGACGTTTGCATTTTCGGAGCAGGGCTGCCGGAGGCGCCCGGCACGGACCACCTAAGCTACGTTTGAAGTTTGAGGGGGCAAAACAAGCAAGCAGCCCCAGTCTCTGTGCCTCTGTGCGAGCAGTGCCATGGGCAGATGAGGCTGAGCAACAGCTTTCCAGGCTAGCTCTTTCTGCCTGCGAGCTATCTGCAGACGTTTGCATTTTCGGAGCAGGGCTGCCGGAGGCGCCCGGCACGGACCACCTAAGCTACGTTTGAAGTTTGAGGGGACAAGACAAGCAAGCAGCCCCAGTCTCTGTGCCTCTGTGCGAGCAGTGCCATGGGCAGATGAGGCTGAGCAACAGCTTTCCAGGCTAGCTCTTTCTGCCTGCGAGCTATCTGCAGACGTTTGGATTTTCGGAGCAGCGCTGCTGGATGCGCCCGGCACGGACCACCAAAGATACATTTGAAGTTTGAGGGGACAAGACAAGCAAGCAGCCCCAGTCTCTGTGCCTCTGTGCGAGCAGTGCCATGGGCAGATGAGGCTGAGCAACAGCTTTCCAGGCTAGCTCTTTCTGCCTGCGAGCTATCTGCAGACGTTTGCATTTTCGGAGCAGGGCTGCCGGAGGCGCCCGGCACAGACCACCTAAGCTACATTTGAAGTTTGAGTGGGCAAAACAAGCAAGCAGCCCCAGTCTCTGTCCCTCTGTGCGAGCAGAGCCATGGGCAGATGAGGCTGAGCAACAGCTTCCCAGGCTAGCTCTTTCTGCCTGCGAGCTATCTGCAGACGTTGGCATTTTCGGAGCAGGGCTGCCGGAGGCGCCCGGCACAGACCACCTAAGCTACGTTTGAAGTTTGAGAGGACAAGACAAGCAAGCAGCCCCAGTCTCTGTGCCTCTGTGCGAGCAGTGCCATGGGCAGATGAGGCTGAGCAACAGCTTTCCAGGCTAGCTCTTTCTGCCTGCGAGCTATCTGCAGACGTTTGGATTTTCGGAGCAGGGCTGCCGGATGCGCCTGGCACGGACCACCTAAGCTACGTTTGAAGTTTGAGGGGACAAGACAAGCAAGCAGCCCCAGTCTCTGTGCCTCTGTGCGAGCAGTGCCATGGGCAGATGAGGCTGAGCAACAGCTTTCCAGGCTAGCTCTTTCTGCCTGCGAGCTATCTGCAGACGTTTGCATTTTCGGAGCAGGGCTGCCGGAGGCGCCCGGCACAGACCACCTAAGCTACATTTGAAGTTTGAGGGGGCAAAACAAGCAAGCAGCCCCAGTCTCTGTGCCTCTGTGCGAGCAGTGCCATGGGCAGATGAGGCTGAGCAACAGCTTTCCAGGCTAGCTCTTTCTGCCTGCGAGCTATCTGCAGACGTTTGCATTTTTGGAGCAGGGCTGCCGGAGGCGCCCGGCACGGACCACCAAAGCTACGTTTGAAGTTTGAGGGGGCAAAACAAGCAAGCAGCCCCAGTCTCTGTGCCTCTGTGCGAGCAGTGCCATGGGCAGATGAGGCTGAGCAACAGCTTTCCAGGCTAGCTCTTTCTGCCTGCGAGCTATCTGCAGACGTTCACATTTTCGGAGCAGGGCTGCCGGAGGCGCCCGGCACGGACCACCTAAGCTACGTTTGAAGTTTGAGGGGACAAGACAAGCAAGCAGCCCCAGTCTCTGTGCCTCTGTGCGAGCAGTGCCATGGGCAGATGAGGCTGAGCAACAGCTTTCCAGGCTAGCTCTTTCTGCCTGCGAGCTATCTGCAGACGTTTGGATTTTCGGAGCAGCGCTGCTGGATGCGCCCGGCACGGACCACCAAAGATACATTTGAAGTTTGAGGGGACAAGACAAGCAAGCAGCCCCAGTCTCTGTGCCTCTGTGCGAGCAGTGCCATGGGCAGATGAGGCTGAGCAACAGCTTTCCAGGCTAGCTCTTTCTGCCTGCGAGGTATCTGCAGACGTTTGCATTTTCGGAGCAGGGCTGCCGGAGGCGCCCGGCACGGACCACCTAAGCTACATTTGAAGTTTGAGGGGGCAAAACAAGCAAGCAGCCCCAGTCTCTGTGCCTCTGTGCGAGCAGTGCCATGGGCAGATGAGGCTGAGCAACAGCTTTCCAGGCTAGCTCTTTCTGCCTGCGAGCTATCTGCAGACGTTGGCATTTTCGGAGCAGGGCTGCCGGATGCGCCCGGCACGGACCACCTAAGCTACATTTGAAGTTTGAGGGGGCAAAACAAGCAAGCAGCCCCAGTCTCTGTGCCTCTGTGCGAGCAGTGCCATGGGCAGATGAGGCTGAGCAACAGCTTTCCAGGCTAGCTCTTTCTGCCTGCGAGCTATCTGCAGACGTTGGCATTTTCGGAGCAGGGCTGCCGGAGGCGCCCGGCACGGACCACCTAAGCTACGTTTGAAGTTTGAGGGGACAAGACAAGCAAGCAGCCCCAGTCTCTGTGCCTCTGTGCGAGCAGTGCCATGGGCAGATGAGGCTGAGCAACAGCTTTCCAGGCTAGCTCTTTCTGCCTGCGAGCTATCTGCAGACGTTCGCATTTTCGGAGCAGGGCTGCCGGAAGCGCCCGGCACGGATCACTTAAGATACGTTTGAAGTTTGAGGGGACAAGACAAGCAAGCAGCCCCAGTCTCTGTGCCTCTGTGCGAGCAGTGCCATGGGCAGATGAGGCTGAGCAACAGCTTTCCAGGCTAGCTCTTTCTGGCTGCGAGCTATCTGCAGACATTTGCATTTTCGGAGCAGGGCTGCCGGAGGCGCCCGGCACGGACCACCTAAGCTACGTTTGAAGTTTGAGGGGGCAAGACAAGCAAGCAGCCCCAGTCTCTGTGCCTCTGTGTGAGCAGTGCCATGGCCAGATGAGGCTGAGCAACAGCTTTCCAGGCTAGCTCTTTCTGCCTGCGAGCTATCTGCAGACGTTTGCATTTTCGGAGCAGGGCTGCCGGAGGCGCCCGGCACAGACCACCTAAGCTACATTTGAAGTTTGAGGGGACAAGACAAGCAAGCAGCCCCAGTCTCTGTGCCTCTGTGCGAGCAGTGCCATGGGCAGATGAGGCTGAGCAACAGCTTTCCAGGCTAGCTCTTTCTGCCTGCGAGCTATCTGCAGACGTTCGCATTTTCGGAGCAGGGCTGCCGGAGGCGCCCGGCACGGACCACCTAAGCTACGTTTGAAGTTTGAGGGGACAAGACAAGCAAGCAGCCCCAGTCTCTGTGCCTCTGTGCGAGCAGTGCCATGGGCAGATGAGGCTGAGCAACAGCTTTCCAGGCTAGCTCTTTCTGCCTGCGAGCTATCTGCAGACGTTTGCATTTTCGGAGCAGGGCTGCCGGAGGCGCCCGGCACGGACCACCTAAGCTACATTTGAAGTTTGAGGGGGCAAAACAAGCAAGCAGCCCCAGTCTCTGTGCCTCTGTGTGAGCAGTGCCATGGCCAGATGAGGCTGAGCAACAGCTTTCCAGGCTAGCTCTTTCTGTCTGCGAGCTATCTGCAGACGTTGGCATTTTCGGAGCAGGGCTGCCGGAGGTGCCCGGCACGGACCACCTAAGCTACGTTTGAAGTTTGAGGGGACAAGACAAGCAAGCAGCCCCAGTCTCTGTGCCTCTGTGCGAGCAGTGCCATGGGCAGATGAGGCTGAGCAACAGCTTTCCAGGCTAGCTCTTTCTGCCTGCGAGCTATCTGCAGACGTTTGGATTTTCGGAGCAGCGCTGCTGGATGCGCCCGGCACGGACCACCAAAGATACATTTGAAGTTTGAGGGAACAAGACAAGCAAGCAGCCCCAGTCTCTGTACCTCTGTGCGAGCAGTGCCATGGGCAGATGAGGCTGAGCAACAGCTTTCCAGGCTAGCTCTTTCTGCCTGCGAGCTATCTGCAGACGTTGGCATTTTCGGAGCAGGGCTGCCGGAGGCGCCCGGCACAGACCACCTAAGCTACTTTTGAAGTTTGAGGGGACAAGACAAGCAAGCAGCCCCAGTCTCTGTGCCTCTGTGCGAGCAGTGCCATGGGCAGATGAGGCTGAGCAACAGCTTTCCAGGCTAGCTCTTTCTGCCTGCGAGCTATCTGCAGACGTTTGCATTTTCGGAGCAGGGCTGCCGGAGACGCCCGGCATGGACCACATAAGCTACGTTTGAAGTTTGAGGGGACAAGACAAGCAAGCAGCCCCAGTCTCTGTGCCTCTGTGCGAGCAGTGCCATGGGCAGATGAGGCTGAGCAACAGCTTTCCAGGCTAGCTCTTTCTGCCTGCGAGCTATCTGCAGACGTTGTCATTTTCCGAGCAGGGCTGCCGGAAGCGCCCGGCACGGATCACTTAAGATACGTTTGAAGTTTGAGGGGACAAGACAAGCAAGCAGCCCCAGTCTCTGTGCCTCTGTGCGAGCAGTGCCATGGGCAGATGAGGCTGAGCAACAGCTTTCCAGGCTAGCTCTTTCTGCCTGCGAGCTATCTGCAGACGTTTGCATTTTCGGAGCAGGGCTGCCGGAGGCGCCCGGCACGGACCACCTAAGCTACGTTTGAAGTTTGAGGGGGCAAGACAAGCAAGCAGCCCCAGTCTCTGTGCCTCTGTGTGAGCAGTGCCATGGCCAGATGAGGGTGAGCAACAGCTTTCCAGGCTAGCTCTTTCTGCCTGCGAGCTATCTGCAGACGTTCGCATTTTCGGAGCAGGGCTGCCGGATGCGCCTGGCACAGACCACCTAAGCTACATTTGAAGTTTGAGGGGACAAGACAAGCAAGCAGCCCCAGACTCTGTGCCTCTGTGCGAGCAGTGCCATGGGCAGATGAGGCTGAGCAACAGCTTTCCAGGCTAGCTCTTTCTGCCTGCGAGCTATCTGCGGACGTTCGCATTTTCGGAGCAGGGCTGCCGGATGCGCCCGGCACGGACCACCTAAACTACGTTTGAAGTTTGAGGGGACAAGACAAGCAAGCAGCCCCAGTCTCTGTGCCTCTGTGCGAGCAGTGCCATGGGCAGATGAGGCTGAGCAACAGCTTTCCAGGCTAGCTCTTTCTGCCTGCGAGCTATCTGCAGACGTTTGCATTTTCGGAGCAGGGCTGCCGGAGGCGCCCGGCACGGACCACCTAAGCTACATTTGAAGTTTGAGGGGGCAAAACAAGCAAGCAGCCCCAGTCTCTGTGCCTCTGTGCGAGCAGTGCCATGGGCAGATGAGGCTGAGCAACAGCTTTCCAGGCTAGCTCTTTCTGCCTGCGAGCTATCTGCAGACGTTGGCATTTTCGGAGCAGGGCTGCCGGAGGCGCCCAGCACGGACCACCTAAGCTACGTTTGAAGTTTGAGGGGACAAGACAAGCAAGCAGCCCCAGTCTCTGTGCCTCTGTGCGAGCAGTGCCATGGGCAGATGAGGCTGAGCAACAGCTTTCCAGGCTAGCTCTTTCTGCCTGCGAGCTATCTGCAGACGTTTGGATTTTCGGAGCAGCGCTGCTGGATGCGCCCGGCACGGACCACCAAAGATACATTTGAAGTTTGAGGGGACAAGACAAGCAAGCAGCCCCAGTCTCTGTGCCTCTGTGCGAGCAGTGCCATGGGCAGATGAGGCTGAGCAACAGCTTTCCAGGCTAGCTCTTTCTGCCTGCGAGCTATCTGCAGACGTTCGCATTTTCGGAGCAGGGCTGCCGGAGGCGCCCGGCACAGACCACCTAAGCTACGTTTGAAGTTTGAGGGGACAAGACAAGCAAGCAGCCCCAGTCTCTGTGCCTCTGTGCGAGCAGTGCCATGGGCAGATGAGGCTGAGCAACAGCTTTCCAGGCTAGCTCTTTCTGCCTGCGAGCTATCTGCAGACGTTTGCATGTTCGGAGCAGGGCTGCCGGAGGCGCCCGGTATGGACCACCTAAGCTACGTTTGAAGTTTGAGGGGACAAGACAAGCAAGCAGCCCCAGTCTCTGTGCCTCTGTGCGAGCAGTGCCATGGGCAGATGAGGCTGAGCAACAGCTTTCCAGGCTAGCTCTTTCTGCCTGAGAGCTATCTGCAGACGTTCGCATTTTCGGAGCAGGGCTGCCGGAAGCGCCCGGCACGGATCACTTAAGATACGTCTGAAGTTTGAGGGGACAAGACAAGCAAGCAGCCCCAGTCTCTGTGCCTCTGTGCGAGCAGTGCCATGGGCAGATGAGGCTGAGCAACAGCTTTCCAGGCTAGCTCTTTCTGCCTGCGAGCTATCTGCAGACGTTCGCATTTTCGGAGCAGGGCTGCCGGAGGCGCCCGGCATGGACCACCTAAGCTACGTTTGAAGTTTGAGGGGACAAGACAAGCAAGCAGCCCCAGTCTCTGTGCCTCTGTGCGAGCAGTGCCATGGGCAGATGAGGCTGAGCAACAGCTTTCCAGGCTAGCTCTTTCTGCCTGCGAGCTATCTGCAGACGTTGGCATTTTCGGAGCAGGGCTGCCGGAGGCGCCCGGCACGGACCACCTAAGCTACGTTTGAAGTTTGAGGGGGCAAGACAAGCAAGCAGCCCCAGTCTCTGTGCCTCTGTGCGAGCAGTGCCATGGGCAGATGAGGCTGAGCAACAGCTTTCCAGGCTAGCTCTTTCTGCCTGCGAGCTATCTGCAGACGTTCGCATTTTCGGAGCAGGGCTGCCGGAGGCGCCCGGCACAGACCATCTAAGCTACGTTTGAAGTTTGAGGGGCCAAGACAAGCAAGCAGCCCCAGTCTCTGTGCCTCTGTGCGAGCAGTGCCATGGGCAGATGAGGCTGAGCAACAGCTTTCCAGGCTAGCTCTTTCTGCCTGCGAGCTATCTGCAGACGTTCGCATTTTCGGAGCAGGGCTGCCGGAGGCGCCCGGCACGGACCACCTAAGCTACGTTTGAAGTTTGAGGGGACAAGACAAGCAAGCAGCCCCAGTCTCTGTGCCTCTGTGCGAGCAGTGCCATGGGCAGATGAGGCTGAGCAACAGCTTTCCAGGCTAGCTCTTTCTGCCTGCGAGCTATCTGCAGACGTTTGCATTTTCGGAGCAGGGCTGCCGGAGGCGCCCGGCACGGACCACCTAAGCTACATTTGAAGTTTGAGGGGGCAAAACAAGCAAGCAGCCCCAGTCTCTGTGCCTCTGTGCGAGCAGTGCCATGGGCAGATGAGGCTGAGCAACAGCTTTCCAGGCTAGCTCTTTCTGCCTGCGAGCTATCTGCAGACGTTCGCATTTTCGGAGCAGGGCTGCCGGAGGCGCCCGGCACGGACCACCTAAGCTACGTTTGAAGTTTGAGGGGGCAAGACAAGCAAGCAGCCCCAGTCTCTGTGCCTCTGTGTGAGCAGTGCCATGGCCAGATGAGGGTGAGCAACAGCTTTCCAGGCTAGCTCTTTCTGCCTGCGAGCTATCTGCAGACGTTCGCATTTTCGGAGCAGGGCTGCCGGATGCGCCTGGCACAGACCACCTAAGCTACATTTGAAGTTTGAGGGGACAAGACAAGCAAGCAGCCCCAGACTCTGTGCCTCTGTGCGAGCAGTGCCATGGGCAGATGAGGCTGAGCAACAGCTTTCCAGGCTAGCTCTTTCTGCCTGCGAGCTATCTGCAGACGTTCGCATTTTCGGAGCAGGGCTGCCGGATGCGCCCGGCACGGACCACCTAAACTACGTTTGAAGTTTGAGGGGACAAGACAAGCAAGCAGCCCCAGTCTCTGTGCCTCTGTGCGAGCAGTGCCATGGGCAGATGAGGCTGAGCAACAGCTTTCCAGGCTAGCTCTTTCTGCCTGCGAGCTATCTGCAGACGTTTGCATTTTCGGAGCAGGGCTGCCGGAGGCGCCCGGCACGGACCACCTAAGCTACATTTGAAGTTTGAGGGGGCAAAACAAGCAAGCAGCCCCAGTCTCTGTGCCTCTGTGCGAGCAGTGCCATGGGCAGATGAGGCTGAGCAACAGCTTTCCAGGCTAGCTCTTTCTGCCTGCGAGCTATCTGCAGACGTTGGCATTTTCGGAGCAGGGCTGCCGGAGGCGCCCAGCACGGACCACCTAAGCTACGTTTGAAGTTTGAGGGGACAAGACAAGCAAGCAGCCCCAGTCTCTGTGCCTCTGTGCGAGCAGTGCCATGGGCAGATGAGGCTGAGCAACAGCTTTCCAGGCTAGCTCTTTCTGCCTGCGAGCTATCTGCAGACGTTTGCATTTTCGGAGCAGCGCTGCTGGATGCGCCCGGCACGGACCACCAAAGATACATTTGAAGTTTGAGGGGACAAGACAAGCAAGCAGCCCCAGTCTCTGTGCCTCTGTGCGAGCAGTGCCATGGGCAGATGAGGCTGAGCAACAGCTTTCCAGGCTAGCTCTTTCTGCCTGCGAGCTATCTGCAGACGTTCGCATTTTCGGAGCAGGGCTGCCGGAGGCGCCCGGCACAGACCACCTAAGCTACGTTTGAAGTTTGAGGGGCCAAGACAAGCAAGCAGCCCCAGTCTCTGTGCCTCTGTGCGAGCAGTGCCATGGGCAGATGAGGCTGAGCAACAGCTTTCCAGGCTAGCTCTTTCTGCCTGCGAGCTATCTGCAGACGTTTGCATGTTCGGAGCAGGGCTGCCGGAGGCGCCCGGTATGGACCACCTAAGCTACGTTTGAAGTTTGAGGGGACAAGACAAGCAAGCAGCCCCAGTCTCTGTGCCTCTGTGCGAGCAGTGCCATGGGCAGATGAGGCTGAGCAACAGCTTTCCAGGCTAGCTCTTTCTGCCTGAGAGCTATCTGCAGACGTTCGCATTTTCGGAGCAGGGCTGCCGGAAGCGCCCGGCACGGATCACTTAAGATACGTCTGAAGTTTGAGGGGACAAGACAAGCAAGCAGCCCCAGTCTCTGTGCCTCTGTGCGAGCAGTGCCATGGGCAGATGAGGCTGAGCAACAGCTTTCCAGGCTAGCTCTTTCTGCCTGCGAGCTATCTGCAGACGTTCGCATTTTCGGAGCAGGGCTGCCGGAGGCGCCCGGCATGGACCACCTAAGCTACGTTTGAAGTTTGAGGGGACAAGACAAGCAAGCAGCCCCAGTCTCTGTGCCTCTGTGCGAGCAGTGCCATGGGCAGATGAGGCTGAGCAACAGCTTTCCAGGCTAGCTCTTTCTGCCTGAGAGCTATCTGCAGACGTTCGCATTTTCGGAGCAGGGCTGCCGGAAGCGCCCGGCACGGATCACTTAAGATACGTCTGAAGTTTGAGGGGACAAGACAAGCAAGCAGCCCCAGTCTCTGTGCCTCTGTGCGAGCAGTGCCATGGGCAGATGAGGCTGAGCAACAGCTTTCCAGGCTAGCTCTTTCTGCCTGCGAGCTATCTGCAGACGTTCGCATTTTCGGAGCAGGGCTGCCGGAGGCGCCCGGCATGGACCACCTAAGCTACGTTTGAAGTTTGAGGGGACAAGACAAGCAAGCAGCCCCAGTCTCTGTGCCTCTGTGCGAGCAGTGCCATGGGCAGATGAGGCTGAGCAACAGCTTTCCAGGCTAGCTCTTTCTGCCTGCGAGCTATCTGCAGACGTTGGCATTTTCGGAGCAGGGCTGCCGGAGGCGCCCGGCACGGACCACCTAAGCTACGTTTGAAGTTTGAGGGGGCAAGACAAGCAAGCAGCCCCAGTCTCTGTGCCTCTGTGCGAGCAGTGCCATGGGCAGATGAGGCTGAGCAACAGCTTTCCAGGCTAGCTCTTTCTGCCTGCGAGCTATCTGCAGACGTTCGCATTTTCGGAGCAGGGCTGCCGGAGGCGCCCGGCACAGACCATCTAAGCTACGTTTGAAGTTTGAGGGGCCAAGACAAGCAAGCAGCCCCAGTCTCTGTGCCTCTGTGCGAGCAGTGCCATGGGCAGATGAGGCTGAGCAACAGCTTTCCAGGCTAGCTCTTTCTGCCTGCGAGCTATCTGCAGACGTTCGCATTTTCGGAGCAGGGCTGCCGGAGGCGCCCGGCACGGACCACCTAAGCTACGTTTGAAGTTTGAGGGGACAAGACAAGCAAGCAGCCCCAGTCTCTGTGCCTCTGTGCGAGCAGTGCCATGGGCAGATGAGGCTGAGCAACAGCTTTCCAGGCTAGCTCTTTCTGCCTGCGAGCTATCTGCAGACGTTTGCATTTTCGGAGCAGGGCTGCCGGAGGCGCCCGGCACGGACCACCTAAGCTACATTTGAAGTTTGAGGGGGCAAAACAAGCAAGCAGCCCCAGTCTCTGTGCCTCTGTGCGAGCAGTGCCATGGGCAGATGAGGCTGAGCAACAGCTTTCCAGGCTAGCTCTTTCTGCCTGCGAGCTATCTGCAGACGTTCGCATTTTCGGAGCAGGGCTGCCGGAGGCGCCCGGCACGGACCACCTAAGCTACGTTTGAAGTTTGAGGGGGCAAGACAAGCAAGCAGCCCCAGTCTCTGTGCCTCTGTGTGAGCAGTGCCATGGCCAGATGAGGGTGAGCAACAGCTTTCCAGGCTAGCTCTTTCTGCCTGCGAGCTATCTGCAGACGTTCGCATTTTCGGAGCAGGGCTGCCGGATGCGCCTGGCACAGACCACCTAAGCTACATTTGAAGTTTGAGGGGACAAGACAAGCAAGCAGCCCCAGACTCTGTGCCTCTGTGCGAGCAGTGCCATGGGCAGATGAGGCTGAGCAACAGCTTTCCAGGCTAGCTCTTTCTGCCTGCGAGCTATCTGCAGACGTTCGCATTTTCGGAGCAGGGCTGCCGGATGCGCCCGGCACGGACCACCTAAGCTACGTTTGAAGTTTGAGGGGACAAGACAAGCAAGCAGCCCCAGTCTCTGTGCCTCTGTGCGAGCAGTGCCATGGGCAGATGAGGCTGAGCAACAGCTTTCCAGGCTAGCTCTTTCTGCCTGCGAGCTATCTGCAGACGTTTGCATTTTCGGAGCAGGGCTGCCGGAGGCGCCCGGCACGGACCACCTAAGCTACATTTGAAGTTTGAGGGGGCAAAACAAGCAAGCAGCCCCAGTCTCTGTGCCTCTGTGCGAGCAGTGCCATGGGCAGATGAGGCTGAGCAACAGCTTTCCAGGCTAGCTCTTTCTGCCTGCGAGCTATCTGCAGACGTTGGCATTTTCGGAGCAGGGCTGCCGGAGGCGCCCAGCACGGACCACCTAAGCTACGTTTGAAGTTTGAGGGGACAAGACAAGCAAGCAGCCCCAGTCTCTGTGCCTCTGTGCGAGCAGTGCCATGGGCAGATGAGGCTGAGCAACAGCTTTCCAGGCTAGCTCTTTCTGCCTGCGAGCTATCTGCAGACGTTTGGATTTTCGGAGCAGCGCTGCTGGATGCGCCCGGCACGGACCACCAAAGATACATTTGAAGTTTGAGGGGACAAGACAAGCAAGCAGCCCCAGTCTCTGTGCCTCTGTGCGAGCAGTGCCATGGGCAGATGAGGCTGAGCAACAGCTTTCCAGGCTAGCTCTTTCTGCCTGCGAGCTATCTGCAGACGTTCGCATTTTCGGAGCAGGGCTGCCGGAGGCGCCCGGCACAGACCACCTAAGCTACGTTTGAAGTTTGAGGGGCCAAGACAAGCAAGCAGCCCCAGTCTCTGTGCCTCTGTGCGAGCAGTGCCATGGGCAGATGAGGCTGAGCAACAGCTTTCCAGGCTAGCTCTTTCTGCCTGCGAGCTATCTGCAGACGTTTGCATGTTCGGAGCAGGGCTGCCGGAGGCGCCCGGTATGGACCACCTAAGCTACGTTTGAAGTTTGAGGGGACAAGACAAGCAAGCAGCCCCAGTCTCTGTGCCTCTGTGCGAGCAGTGCCATGGGCAGATGAGGCTGAGCAACAGCTTTCCAGGCTAGCTCTTTCTGCCTGAGAGCTATCTGCAGACGTTCGCATTTTCGGAGCAGGGCTGCCGGAAGCGCCCGGCACGGATCACTTAAGATACGTCTGAAGTTTGAGGGGACAAGACAAGCAAGCAGCCCCAGTCTCTGTGCCTCTGTGCGAGCAGTGCCATGGGCAGATGAGGCTGAGCAACAGCTTTCCAGGCTAGCTCTTTCTGCCTGCGAGCTATCTGCAGACGTTCGCATTTTCGGAGCAGGGCTGCCGGAGGCGCCCGGCATGGACCACCTAAGCTACGTTTGAAGTTTGAGGGGACAAGACAAGCAAGCAGCCCCAGTCTCTGTGCCTCTGTGCGAGCAGTGCCATGGGCAGATGAGGCTGAGCAACAGCTTTCCAGGCTAGCTCTTTCTGCCTGCGAGCTATCTGCAGACGTTGGCATTTTCGGAGCAGGGCTGCCGGAGGCGCCCGGCACGGACCACCTAAGCTACGTTTGAAGTTTGAGGGGGCAAGACAAGCAAGCAGCCCCAGTCTCTGTGCCTCTGTGCGAGCAGTGCCATGGGCAGATGAGGCTGAGCAACAGCTTTCCAGGCTAGCTCTTTCTGCCTGCGAGCTATCTGCAGACGTTCGCATTTTCGGAGCAGGGCTGCCGGAGGCGCCCGGCACAGACCATCTAAGCTACGTTTGAAGTTTGAGGGGCCAAGACAAGCAAGCAGCCCCAGTCTCTGTGCCTCTGTGCGAGCAGTGCCATGGGCAGATGAGGCTGAGCAACAGCTTTCCAGGCTAGCTCTTTCTGCCTGCGAGCTATCTGCAGACGTTCGCATTTTCGGAGCAGGGCTGCCGGAGGCGCCCGGCACGGACCACCTAAGCTACGTTTGAAGTTTGAGGGGACAAGACAAGCAAGCAGCCCCAGTCTCTGTGCCTCTGTGCGAGCAGTGCCATGGGCAGATGAGGCTGAGCAACAGCTTTCCAGGCTAGCTCTTTCTGCCTGCGAGCTATCTGCAGACGTTTGCATTTTCGGAGCAGGGCTGCCGGAGGCGCCCGGCACGGACCACCTAAGCTACATTTGAAGTTTGAGGGGGCAAAACAAGCAAGCAGCCCCAGTCTCTGTGCCTCTGTGCGAGCAGTGCCATGGCCAGATGAGGCTGAGCAACAGCTTTCCAGGCTAGCTCTTTCTGCCTGCGAGCTATCTGCAGACGTTCGCATTTTCGGAGCAGGGCTGCCGGATGCGCACGGTACGGACCACCAAAGCTACGTTTGAAGTTTGAGGGGCCAAGACAAGCAAGCAGCCCCAGTCTCTGTGCCTCTGTGCGAGCAGTGCCATGGGCAGATGAGGCTGAGCAACAGCTTTCCAGGCTAGCTCTTTCTGCCTGCGAGCTATCTGCAGACGTTTGCATTTTCGGAGCAGGGCTGCCGGAGGCGCCCGGCACAGACCACCTAAGCTACGTTTGAAGTTTGAGGGGGCAAGACAAGCAAGCAGCCCCAGTATCTGTGCCTCTGTGCGAGCAGTGCCATGGGCAGATGAGGCTGAGCAACAGCTTTCCAGGCTAGCTCTTTCTGCCTGCGAGCTATCTGCAGACGTTTGGATTTTCGGAGCAGCGCTGCCGGATGCGCCCGGCACGGACCACCAAAGATACATTTGAAGTTTGAGGGGACAAGACAAGCAAGCATCCCCAGTCTCTGTGCCTCTGTGCGAGCAGTGCCATGGGCAGATGAGGCTGAGCAACAGCTTTCCAGGCTAGCTCTTTCTGCCTGCGAGCTATCTGCAGACGTTTGCATTTTCGGAGCAGGGCTGCCGGAGGCGCCCGGCACGGACCACCTAAGCTACATTTGAAGTTTGAGGTGGCAAAACAAGCAAGCAGCCCCAGTCTCTGTGCCTCTGTGCGAGCAGTGCCATGGGCAGATGAGGCTGAGCAACAGCTTTCCAGGCTAGCTCTTTCTGCCTGCGAGCTATCTGCAGACGTTCGCATTTTCAGAGCAGGGCTGCCGGAGGCGCCCGGCACACACCACCTAAGCTACGTTTGAAGTTTGAGGGGCCAAGACAAGCAAGCAGCCCCAGTCTCTGTGCCTCTGTGCGAGCAGTGCCATGGCCAGATGAGGCTGAGCAACAGCTTTCCAGGCTAGCTCTTTCTGCCTGCGAGCTATCTGCAGACGTTCGCATTTTCGGAGCAGGGCTGCCGGAAGCGCCCGGCACGGATCACTTAAGATACGTTTGAAGTTTGAGGGGACAAGACAAGCAAGCAGCCCCAGTCTCTGTGCCTCTGTGCGAGCAGTGCCATGGGCAGATGAGGCTGAGCAACAGCTTTCCAGGCTAGCTCTTTCTGCCTGCGAGCTATCTGCAGACGTTCGCATTTTCCGAGCAGGGCTGCCGGATGCGCCCGGCACGGACCACCAAAGATACATTTGAAGTTTGAGGGGACAAGACAAGCAAGCAGCCCCAGTCTCTGTGCCTCTGTGCGAGCAGTGCCATGGGCAGATGAGGCTGAGCAACAGCTTTCCAGGCTAGCTCTTTCTGCCTGCGAGCTATCTGCAGACGTTCGCATTTTCGGAGCAGGGCTGCCGGAAGCGCCCGGCACGGATCACTTAAGATACGTTTGAAGTTTGAGGGGACAAGACAAGCAAGCAGCCCCAGTCTCTGTGCCTCTGTGCGAGCAGTGCCATGGGCAGATGAGGCTGAGCAACAGCTTTCCAGGCTAGCTCTTTCTGCCTGCGAGCTATCTGCAGACGTTCGCATTTTCGGAGCAGGGCTGCCGAAGCGCCCGGCACGGATCACTTTAGATACGTTTGAAGTTTGAGGGGACAAGACAAGCAAGCAGCCCCAGTCTCTGTGCCTCTGTGCGAGCAGTGCCATGGGCAGATGAGGCTGAGCAACAGCTTTCCAGGCTAGCTCTTTCTGCCTGCGAGCTATCTGCAGACGTTTGCATGTTCGGAGCAGGGCTGCCGGAGGCGCCCGGTATGGACCACCTAAGCTACGTTTGAAGTTTGAGGGGACAAGACAAGCAAGCAGCCCCAGTCTCTGTGCCTCTGTGCGAGCAGTGCCATGGGCAGATGAGGCTGAGCAACAGCTTTCCAGGCTAGCTCTTTCTGCCTGAGAGCTATCTGCAGACGTTCGCATTTTCGGAGCAGGGCTGCCGGAAGCGCCCGGCACGGATCACTTAAGATACGTCTGAAGTTTGAGGGGACAAGACAAGCAAGCAGCCCCAGTCTCTGTGCCTCTGTGCGAGCAGTGCCATGGGCAGATGAGGCTGAGCAACAGCTTTCCAGGCTAGCTCTTTCTGCCTGCGAGCTATCTGCAGACGTTTGGATTTTCGGAGCAGCGCTGCCGGATGCGCCCGGCACGGACCACCAAAGATACATTTGAAGTTTGAGGGGACAAGACAAGCAAGCATCCCCAGTCTCTGTGCCTCTGTGCGAGCAGTGCCATGGGCAGATGAGGCTGAGCAACAGCTTTCCAGGCTAGCTCTTTCTGCCTGCGAGCTATCTGCAGACGTTTGCATTTTCGGAGCAGGGCTGCCGGAGGCGCCCGGCACGGACCACCTAAGCTACATTTGAAGTTTGAGGTGGCAAAACAAGCAAGCAGCCCCAGTCTCTGTGCCTCTGTGCGAGCAGTGCCATGGGCAGATGAGGCTGAGCAACAGCTTTCCAGGCTAGCTCTTTCTGCCTGCGAGCTATCTGCAGACGTTCGCATTTTCGGAGCAGGGCTGCCGGAGGCGCCCGGCACAGACCACCTAATCTATGTTTGAAGTTTGAGGGGACAAGACAAGCAAGCAGCCCCAGTCTCTGTGCCTCTGTGCGAGCAGTGCCATGGGCAGATGAGGCTGAGCAACAGCTTTCCAGGCTAGCTCTTTCTGCCTGCGAGCTATCTGCAGACGTTGGCATTTTCGGAGCAGGGCTGCCGGATGCGCCCGGCACGGACCACCAAAGATACATTTGAAGTTTGAGGGGACAAGACAAGCAAGCAGCCCCAGTCTCTGTGCCTCTGTGCGAGCAGTGCCATGGGCAGATGAGGCTGAGCAACAGCTTTCCAGGCTAGCTCTTTCTGCCTGCGAGCTATCTGCAGACGTTCGCATTTTCGGAGCAGGGCTGCCGGAAGCGCCCGGCATGGATCACTTAAGATACGTTTGAAGTTTGAGGGGACAAGACAAGCAAGCAGCCCCAGTCTCTGTGCCTCTGTGCGAGCAGTGCCATGGGCAGATGAGGCTGAGCAACAGCTTTCCAGGCTAGCTCTTTCTGCCTGCCAGCTATCTGCAGACGTTCGCATTTTCGGAGCAGGGCTGCCGGAGACGCCCGGCACGGACCACCTAAGCTACGTTTGAAGTTTGAGGGGACAAGACAAGCAAGCAGCCCCAGTCTCTGTGCCTCTGTGCGAGCAGTGCCATGGGCAGATGAGGCTGAGCAACAGCTTTCCAGGCTAGCTCTTTCTGCCTGCGAGCTATCTGCAGACGTTCGCATTTTCGGAGCAGGGCTGCCGGAGGCGCCCAGCACGGATCACTTAAGATACGTTTGAAATTTGAGGGGACAAGACAAGCAAGCAGCCCCAGTCTCTGTGCCTCTGTGCGAGCAGTGCCATGGGCAGATGAGGCTGAGCAACAGCTTTCCAGGCTAGCTCTTTCTGCCTGCGAGCTATCTGCAGACGTTTGCATTTTCGGAGCAGGGCTGCCGGAGGCGCCCGGCACAGACCACCTAAGCTACGTTTGAAGTTTGAGGGAACAAGACAAGCAAGCAGCCCCAGTCTCTGTGCCTCTGTGCGAGCAGTGCCATGGGCAGATGAGGCTGAGCAACAGCTTTCCAGGCTAGCTCTTTCTGGCTGCGAGCTATCTGCAGACGTTCGCATTTTCAGAGCAGGGCTGCCGGAGGCGCCCGGCACAGACCACCTAAGCTACGTTTGAAGTTTGAGGGGCCAAGACAAGCAAGCAGCCCCAGTCTCTGTGCCTCTGTGCGAGCAGTGCCATGGGCAGATGAGGCTGAGCAACAGCTTTCCAGGCTAGCTCTTTCTGCCTGCGAGCTATCTGCAGACGTTCGCATTTTCGGAGCAGGGCTGCCGGAAGCGCCCAGCACGGATCACTTAAGATACGTTTGAAGTTTGAGAGGGCAAAACAAGCAAGCAGCCCCAGTCTCTGTGCCTCTGTGCGAGCAGTGCCATGGCCAGATGAGGCTGAGCAACAGCTTTCCAGGCTAGCTCTTTCTGCCTGCGAGCTATCTGCAGACGTTTGCATTTTCGGAGCAGAGCTGCCGGAGGCGCCCGGCACAGACCACCTAAGCTACGTTTGAAGTTTGAGGGGACAAGACAAGCAAGCAGCCCCAGTCTCTGTGCCTCTGTGCGAGCAGTGCCATGGGCAGATGAGGCTGAGCAACAGCTTTCCAGGCTAGCTCTTTCTGCCTGCGAGCTATCTGCAGACGTTTGCGTTTTCGGAGCAGGGCTGCCGGAGGCACCCGGCACGGACCACCTAAGCTACGTTTGAAGTTTGAGGGGCCAAGACAAGCAAGCAGCCCCAGTCTCTGTGCCTCTGTGCGAGCAGTGCCATGGGCAGATGAGGCTGAGCAACAGCTTTCCAGGCTAGCTCTTTCTGCCTGCGACCTATCTGCAGACGTTTGCATTTTCGGAGCAGGGCTGCCGGAAGCGCCCGGCACGGATCACTTAAGATACGTTTGAAGTTTGAGGGGACAAGACAAGCAAGCAGCCCCAGTCTCTGTGCCTCTGTGCGAGCAGTGCCATGGGCAGATGAGGCTGAGCAACAGCTTTCCAGGCTAGCTCTTTCTGCCTGCGAGCTATCTGCAGACGTTTGCATTTTCGGAGCAGGGCTGCCGGAGACGCCCGGCACGGACCACCTAAGCTACGTTTGAAGTTTGAGGGGGCAAAACAAGCAAGCAGCCCCAGTCTCTGTGCCTCTGTGCGAGCAGTGCCATGGGCAGATGAGGCTGAGCAACAGCTTTCCAGGCTAGCTCTTTCTGCCTGCGAGCTATCTGCAGACGTTCGCATTTTCGGAGCAGGGCTGCCGGAAGCGCCCAACACGGATCACTTAAGATACGTTTGAAGTTTGAGAGGGCAAAACAAGCAAGCAGCCCCAGTCTCTGTGCCTCTGTGCGAGCAGTGCCATGGCCAGATGAGGCTGAGCAACAGCTTTCCAGGCTAGCTCTTTCTGCCTGCGAGCTATCTGCAGATGTTCGCATTTTCGGAGCACGGCTGCCGGAGGCGCCCGGCACAGACCACCTAAGCTACGTTTGAAGTTTGAGGGGACAAGACAAGCAAGCAGCCCCAGTCTCTGTGCCTCTGTGCGAGCAGTGCCATGGGCAGATGAGGCTGAGCAACAGATTTCCAGGCTAGCTCTTTCTGCCTGCGAGCTATCTGCAGACGTTCGCATTTTCGGAGCAGGGCTGCCGGAGGCGCCCGGCACAGACCACCTAAGCTACGTTTGAAGTTTGAGGGGACAAGACAAGCAAGCAGCCCCAGTCTCTGTGCCTCTGTGCGAGCAGTGCCATGGGCAGATGAGGCTGAGCAACAGCTTTCCAGGCTAGCTCTTTCTGCCTGCGAGCTATCTGCAGACGTTCGCATTTTCGGAGCAGGGCTGCCGGAGGCGCCCGGCACGGACCACCTAAGCTACATTTGAAGTTTGAGGGGACAAGACAAGCAAGCAGCCCCAGTCTCTGTGCCTCTGTGCGAGCAGTGCCATGGGCAGATGAGGCTGAGCAACAGCTTTCCAGGCTAGCTCTTTCTGCCTGCGAGCTATCTGCAGACGTTTGCGTTTTCGGAGCAGGGGTGCCGGAGGCACCCGGCACGGACCACCTAAGCTACGTTTGAAGTTTGAGGGGACAAGACAAGCAAGCAGCCCCAGTCTCTGTGCCTCTGTGCGAGCAGTGCCATGGGCAGATGAGGCTGAGCAACAGCTTTCCAGGCTAGCTCTTTCTGCCTGCGAGCTATCTGCAGACGTTCGCATTTTCGGAGCAGGGCTGCCGGAGACGCCCGGCACGGACCACCTAAGCTACGTTTGAAGTTTGAGGGGGCAAAACAAGCAAGCAGCCCCAGTCTCTGTGCCTCTGTGCGAGCAGTGCCATGGGCAGATGAGGCTGAGCAACAGCTTTCCAGGCTAGCTCTTTCTGGCTGCGAGCTATCTGCAGACGTTCGCATTTTCGGAGCAGGGCTGCCGGAGGCGCCCGGCACAGACCACCTAAGCTACGTTTGAAGTTTGAGGGGCCAAGACAAGCAAGCAGCCCCAGTCTCTGTGCCTCTGTGCGAGCAGTGCCATGGGCAGATGAGGCTGAGCAACAGCTTTCCAGGCTAGCTCTTTCTGCCTGCGAGCTATCTGCAGACGTTCGCATTTTCGGAGCAGGGCTGCCGGAAGCGCACAGCACGGATCACTTAAGATACGTTTGAAGTTTGAGAGGGCAAAACAAGCAAGCAGCCCCAGTCTCTGTGCCTCTGTGCGAGCAGTGCCATGGCCAGATGAGGCTGAGCAACAGCTTTCCAGGCTAGCTCTTTCTGCCTGCGAGCTATCTGCAGACGTTTGCATTTTCGGAGCAGAGCTGCCGGAGGCGCCCGGCACAGACCACCTAAGCTACGTTTGAAGTTTGAGGGGACAAGACAAGCAAGCAGCCCCAGTCTCTGTGCCTCTGTGCGAGCAGTGCCATGGGCAGATGAGGCTGAGCAACAGCTTTCCAGGCTAGCTCTTTCTGCCTGCGAGCTATCTGCAGACGTTTGCGTTTTCGGAGCAGGGCTGCCGGAGGCACCCGGCACGGACCACCTAAGCTACGTTTGAAGTTTGAGGGGCCAAGACAAGCAAGCAGCCCCAGTCTCTGTGCCTCTGTGCGAGCAGTGCCATGGGCAGATGAGGCTGAGCAACAGCTTTCCAGGCTAGCTCTTTCTGCCTGCGACCTATCTGCAGACGTTTGCATTTTCGGAGCAGGGCTGCCGGAAGCGCCCGGCACGGATCACTTAAGATACGTTTGAAGTTTGAGGGGACAAGACAAGCAAGCAGCCCCAGTCTCTGTGCCTCTGTGCGAGCAGTGCCATGGGCAGATGAGGCTGAGCAACAGCTTTCCAGGCTAGCTCTTTCTGCCTGCGAGCTATCTGCAGACGTTTGCATTTTCGGAGCAGGGCTGCCGGAGACGCCCGGCACGGACCACCTAAGCTACGTTTGAAGTTTGAGGGGGCAAAACAAGCAAGCAGCCCCAGTCTCTGTGCCTCTGTGCGAGCAGTGCCATGGGCAGATGAGGCTGAGCAACAGCTTTCCAGGCTAGCTCTTTCTGCCTGCGAGCTATCTGCAGACGTTCGCATTTTCGGAGCAGGGCTGCCGGAAGCGCCCAACACGGATCACTTAAGATACGTTTGAAGTTTGAGAGGGCAAAACAAGCAAGCAGCCCCAGTCTCTGTGCCTCTGTGCGAGCAGTGCCATGGCCAGATGAGGCTGAGCAACAGATTTCCAGGCTAGCTCTTTCTGCCTGCGAGCTATCTGCAGACGTTCGCATTTTCGGAGCAGGGCTGCCGGAAGCGCCCGGCACGGATCTCTTAAGATACGTTTGAAGTTTGAGGGAACAAGACAAGCAAGCAGCCCCAGTCTCTGTGCCTCTGCGCGAGCAGTGCCATGGGCAGATGAGGCTGAGCAACAGCTTTCCAGGCTAGCTCTTTCTGCCTGCGAGCTATCTGCAGACGTTTGCATTTTCGGAGCAGGGCTGCCGGAGGCGCCCGGCACGGACCACCTAAGCTACGTTTGAAGTTTGAGGGGACAAGACAAGCAAGCAGCCCCAGTCTCTGTGCCTCTGTGCGAGCAGTGCCATGGGCAGATGAGGCTGAGCAACAGCTTTCCAGGCTAGCTCTTTCTGCCTGCGAGCTATCTGCAGACGTTCGCATTTTCGGAGCAGGGCTGCCGGAGGCGCCCGGCACAGACCACCTAAGCTACGTTTGAAGTTTGAGGGGACAAGACAAGCAAGCAGCCCCAGTCTCTGTGCCTCTGTGCGAGCAGTGCCATGGGCAGATGAGGCTGAGCAACAGCTTTCCAGGCTAGCTCTTTCTGCCTGCGAGCTATCTGCAGACGTTCGCATTTTCGGAGCAGGGCTGCCGGAGGCGCCCGGCACGGACCACCTAAGCTACATTTGAAGTTTGAGGGGACAAGACAAGCAAGCAGCCCCAGTCTCTGTGCCTCTGTGCGAGCAGTGCCATGGGCAGATGAGGCTGAGCAACAGCTTTCCAGGCTAGCTCTTTCTGCCTGCGAGCTATCTGCAGACGTTTGCGTTTTCGGAGCAGGGGTGCCGGAGGCACCCGGCACGGACCACCTAAGCTACGTTTGAAGTTTGAGGGGACAAGACAAGCAAGCAGCCCCAGTCTCTGTGCCTCTGTGCGAGCAGTGCCATGGGCAGATGAGGCTGAGCAACAGCTTTCCAGGCTAGCTCTTTCTGCCTGCGAGCTATCTGCAGACGTTCGCATTTTCGGAGCAGGGCTGCCGGAGGCGCCCGGCACGGACCACCTAAGCTACGTTTGAAGTTTGAGGGGACAAGACAAGCAAGCAGCCCCAGTCTCTGTGCCTCTGTGCGAGCAGTGCCATGGGCAGATGAGGCTGAGCAACAGCTTTCCAGGCTAGCTCTTTCTGCCTGCGAGCTATCTGCAGACGTTTGCATTTTCGGAGCAGGGCTGCCGGAGGCGCCCGGCACAGACCACCTAAGCTACGTTTGAAGTTTGAGGGGACAAGACAAGCAAGCAGCCCCAGTCTCTGTGCCTCTGTGCGAGCAGTGCCATGGGCAGATGAGGCTGAGCAACAGCTTTCCAGGCTAGCTCTTTCTGCCTGCGAGCTATCTGCAGAAGTTCGCATTTTCCGAGCAGGGCTGCCGGAGGCGCCCGGCACGGATCACTTAAGATACGTTTGAAGTTTGAGGGGACAAGACAAGCAAGCAGCCCCAGTCTCTGTGCCTCTGTGCGAGCAGTGCCATGGGCAGATGAGGCTGAGCAACAGCTTTCCAGGCTAGCTCTTTCTGCCTGCGAGCTATATGCAGACGTTCGCATTTTCGGAGCAGGGCTGCCGGAAGCGCCCAGCACGGATCACTTAAGATACGTTTGAAGTTTGAGAGGGCAAAACAAGCAAGCAGCCCCAGTCTCTGTGCCTCTGTGCGAGCAGTGCCATGGGCAGATGAGGCTGAGCAACAGCTTTCCAGGCTAGCTCTTTCTGCCTGCGAGCTATCTGCAGACGTTCGCATTTTCGGAGCAGGGCTGCCGGAGGCGCCCGGCACGGACCACCTAAGCTACGTTTGAAGTTTGAGGGGGCAAGACAAGCAAGCAGCCCCAGTCTCTGTGCCTCTGTGTGAGCAGTGCCATGGCCAGATGAGGCTGAGCAACAGCTTTCCAGGCTAGCTCTTTCTGCCTGCGAGCTATCTGCAGACGTTCGCATTTTCGGAGCAGGGCTGCCGGAGGCGCCCGGCACAGACCACCTAAGCTACGTTTGAAGTTTGAGGGGACAAGACAAGCAAGCAGCCCCAGTCTCTGTGCCTCTGTGCGAGCAGTGCCATGGGCAGATGAGGCTGAGCAACAGCTTTCCAGGCTAGCTCTTTCTGCCTGCGAGCTATCTGCAGACGTTCGCATTTTCGGAGCAGGGCTGCCGGAGGCGCCCGGCACGGACCACCTAAGCTACGTTTGAAGTTTGAGGGGACAAGACAAGCAAGCAGCCCCAGTCTCTGTGCCTCTGTGCGAGCAGTGCCATGGGCAGATGAGGCTGAGCAACAGCTTTCCAGGCTAGCTCTTTCTGCCTGCGAGCTATCTGCAGACGTTTGCGTTTTCGGAGCAGGGGTGCCGGAGGCACCCGGCACGGACCACCTAAGCTACGTTTGAAGTTTGAGGGGACAAGACAAGCAAGCAGCCCCAGTCTCTGTGCCTCTGTGCGAGCAGTGCCATGGGCAGATGAGGCTGAGCAACAGCTTTCCAGGCTAGCTCTTTCTGCCTGCGAGCTATCTGCAGACGTTCGCATTTTCGGAGCAGGGCTGCCGGAAGCGCCCGGCACGGATCACTTAAGATACGTTTGAAATTTGAGGGGACAAGACAAGCAAGCAGCCCCAGTCTCTGTGCCTCTGTGCGAGCAGTGCCATGGGCAGATGAGGCTGAGCAACAGCTTTCCAGGCTAGCTCTTTCTGCCTGCGAGCTATCTGCAGACGTTTGCATTTTCGGAGCAGGGCTGCCGGAGGCGCCCGGCACAGACCACCTAAGCTACGTTTGAAGTTTGAGGGGACAAGACAAGCAAGCAGCCCCAGTCTCTGTGCCTCTGTGCGAGCAGTGCCATGGGCAGATGAGGCTGAGCAACAGCTTTCCAGGCTAGCTCTTTCTGCCTGCGAGCTATCTGCAGACGTTCGCATTTTCGGAGCAGGGCTGCCGGAGGCGCCCGGCACGGACCACCTAAGCTACATTTGAAGTTTGAGGGGACAAGACAAGCAAGCAGCCCCAGTCTCTGTGCCTCTGTGCGAGCAGTGCCATGGGCAGATGAGGCTGAGCAACAGCTTTCCAGGCTAGCTCTTTCTGCCTGCGAGCTATCTGCAGACGTTTGCGTTTTCGGAGCAGGGGTGCCGGAGGCACCCGGCACGGACCACCTAAGCTACGTTTGAAGTTTGAGGGGACAAGACAAGCAAGCAGCCCCAGTCTCTGTGCCTCTGTGCGAGCAGTGCCATGGGCAGATGAGGCTGAGCAACAGCTTTCCAGGCTAGCTCTTTCTGCCTGCGAGCTATCTGCAGACGTTCGCATTTTCGGAGCAGGGCTGCCGGAAGCGCCCGGCACGGATCACTTAAGATACGTTTGAAGTTTGAGGGGACAAGACAAGCAAGCAGCCCCAGTCTCTGTGCCTCTGTGCGAGCAGTGCCATGGGCAGATGAGGCTGAGCAACAGCTTTCCAGGCTAGCTCTTTCTGCCTGCGAGCTATCTGCAGACGTTTGCATTTTTGGAGCAGGGCTGCCGGAGGCGCCCGGCACGGACCACCTAAGCTACGTTTGAAGTTTGAGGGGACAAGACAAGCAAGCAGCCCCAGTCTCTGTGCCTCTGTGCGAGCAGTGCCATGGGCAGATGAGGCTGAGCAACAGCTTTCCAGGCTAGCTCTTTCTGCCTGCGAGCTATCTGCAGACGTTTGCATTTTCGGAGCAGGGATGCCGGAGGCGCCCGGCACAGACCACCTAAGCTACGTTTGAAGTTTGAGGGGACAAGACAAGCAAGCAGCCCCAGTCTCTGTGCCTCTGTGCGAGCAGTGCCATGGGCAGATGAGGCTGAGCAACAGCTTTCCAGGCTAGCTCTTTCTGCCTGTGAGCTATCTGCAGACGTTCGCATTTTCCGAGCAGGGCTGCCGGAAGCGCCCGGCACGGATCACTTAAGATACGTTTGAAGTTTGAGGGGACAAGACAAGCAAGCAGCCCCAGTCTCTGTGCCTCTGTGCGAGCAGTGCCATGGCCAGATGAGGCTGAGCAACAGCTTTCCAGGCTAGCTCTTTCTGCCTGCGAGCTATCTGCAGACGTTCGCATTTTCGGAGCAGGGATGCCAAAAGCGCCCAGCACGGATCACTTAAGATACGTTTGAAGTTTGAGAGGGCAAAACAAGCAAACAGCCCCAGTCTCTGTGCCTCTGTGCGAGCAGTGCCATGGGCAGATGAGGCTGAGGAACAGGTTTCCAGGCTAGCTCTTTCTGCCTGCGAGCTATCTGCAGACGTTGGCATTTTCGGAGCAGGGCTGCCGGAGGCGCCCGGCACGGACCACCTAAGCTACGTTTGAAGTTTGAGGGGACAAGACAAGCAAGCAGCCCCAGTCTCTGTGCCTCTGTGTGAGCAGTGCCATGGGCAGATGAGGCTGAGCAACAGCTTTCCAGGCTAGCTCTTTCTGCCTGCGAGCTATCTGCAGACGTTCGCATTTTCGGAGCAGGGCTGCCGGAGGCGCCCGGCACAGACCACCTAAGCTACGTTTGAAGTTTGAGGGGACAAGACAAGCAAGCAGCCCCAGTCTCTGTGCCTCTGTGCGAGCAGTGCCATGGGCAGATGAGGCTGAGCAACAGCTTTCCAGGCTAGCTCTTTCTGCCTGCGAGCTATCTGCAGACGTTCGCATTTTCGGAGCAGGGCTGCCGGAGGCGCCCGGCACGGACCACCTAAGCTACATTTGAAGTTTGAGGGGACAAGACAAGCAAGCAGCCCCAGTCTCTGTGCCTCTGTGCGAGCAGTGCCATGGGCAGATGAGGCTGAGCAACAGCTTTCCAGGCTAGCTCTTTCTGCCTGCGAGCTATCTGCAGACGTTTGCGTTTTCGGAGCAGGGGTGCCGGAGGCACCCGGCACGGACCACCTAAGCTACGTTTGAAGTTTGAGGGGACAAGACAAGCAAGCAGCCCCAGTCTCTGTGCCTCTGTGCGAGCAGTGCCATGGGCAGATGAGGCTGAGCAACAGCTTTCCAGGCTAGCTCTTTCTGCCTGCGAGCTATCTGCAGACGTTCGCATTTTCGGAGCAGGGCTGCCGGAAGCGCCCGGCACGGATCACTTAAGATACGTTTGAAGTTTGAGGGGACAAGACAAGCAAGCAGCCCCAGTCTCTGTGCCTCTGTGCGAGCAGTGCCATGGGCAGATGAGGCTGAGCAACAGCTTTCCAGGCTAGCTCTTTCTGCCTGCGAGCTATCTGCAGACGTTTGCATTTTTGGAGCAGGGCTGCCGGAGGCGCCCGGCACGGACCACCTAAGCTACGTTTGAAGTTTGAGGGGACAAGACAAGCAAGCAGCCCCAGTCTCTGTGCCTCTGTGCGAGCAGTGCCATGGGCAGATGAGGCTGAGCAACAGCTTTCCAGGCTAGCTCTTTCTGCCTGCGAGCTATCTGCAGACGTTTGCATTTTCGGAGCAGGGCTGCCGGAGGCGCCCGGCACAGACCACCTAAGCTACGTTTGAAGTTTGAGGGGACAAGACAAGCAAGCAGCCCCAGTCTCTGTGCCTCTGTGCGAGCAGTGCCATGGGCAGATGAGGCTGAGCAACAGCTTTCCAGGCTAGCTCTTTCTGCCTGCGAGCTATCTGCAGACGTTCGCATTTTCGGAGCAGGGCTGCCGGAGGCGCCCGGCACGGACCACCTAAGCTACATTTGAAGTTTGAGGGGACAAGACAAGCAAGCAGCCCCAGTCTCTGTGCCTCTGTGCGAGCAGTGCCATGGGCAGATGAGGCTGAGCAACAGCTTTCCAGGCTAGCTCTTTCTGCCTGCGAGCTATCTGCAGACGTTTGCGTTTTCGGAGCAGGGGTGCCGGAGGCACCCGGCACGGACCACCTAAGCTACGTTTGAAGTTTGAGGGGACAAGACAAGCAAGCAGCCCCAGTCTCTGTGCCTCTGTGCGAGCAGTGCCATGGGCAGATGAGGCTGAGCAACAGCTTTCCAGGCTAGCTCTTTCTGCCTGCGAGCTATCTGCAGACGTTCGCATTTTCCGAGCAGGGCTGCCGGAAGCGCCCGGCACGGATCACTTAAGATACGTTTGAAGTTTGAGGGGACAAGACAAGCAAGCAGCCCCAGTCTCTGTGCCTCTGTGCGAGCAGTGCCATGGGCAGATGAGGCTGAGCAACAGCTTTCCAGGCTAGCTCTTTCTGGCTGCGAGCTATCTGCAGACGTTTGCATTTTTGGAGCAGGGCTGCCGGAGGCGCCCGGCACGGACCACCTAAGCTACGTTTGAAGTTTGAGGGGACAAGACAAGCAAGCAGCCCCAGTCTCTGTGCCTCTGTGCGAGCAGTGCCATGGGCAGATGAGGCTGAGCAACAGCTTTCCAGGCTAGCTCTTTCTGCCTGCGAGCTATCTGCAGACGTTTGCATTTTCGGAGCAGGGCTGCCGGAGGCGCCCGGCACAGACCACCTAAGCTACGTTTGAAGTTTGAGGGGACAAGACAAGCAAGCAGCCCCAGTCTCTGTGCCTCTGTGCGAGCAGTGCCATGGGCAGATGAGGCTGAGCAACAGCTTTCCAGGCTAGCTCTTTCTGCCTGCGAGCTATCTGCAGACGTTCGCATTTTCGGAGCAGGGCTGCCAAAAGCGCCCAGCACGGATCACTTAAGATACGTTTGAAGTTTGAGAGGGCAAAACAAGCAAGCAGCCCCAGTCTCTGTGCCTCTGTGCGAGCAGTGCCATGGGCAGATGAGGCTGAGCAACAGCTTTCCAGGCTAGCTCTTTCTGCCTGCGAGCTATCTGCAGACGTTCGCATTTTCGGAGCAGGGCTGCCGGAGGCGCCCGGCACGGACCACCTAAGCTACGTTTGAAGTTTGAGGGGGCAAGACAAGCAAGCAGCCCCAGTCTCTGTGCCTCTGTGTGAGCAGTGCCATGGCCAGATGAGGCTGAGCAACAGCTTTCCAGGCTAGCTCTTTCTGCCTGCGAGCTATCTGCAGACGTTCGCATTTTCGGAGCAGGGCTGCCGGAGGCGCCCGGCACAGACCACCTAAGCTACCTTTGAAGTTTGAGGGGACAAGACAAGCAAGCAGCCCCAGTCTCTGTGGCTCTGTGCGAGCAGTGCCATGGGCAGATGAGGCTGAGCAACAGCTTTCCAGGCTAGCTCTTTCTGCCTGCGAGCTATCTGCAGACGTTCGCATTTTCGGAGCAGGGCTGCCGGAGGCGCCCGGCACGGACCACCTAAGCTACGTTTGAAGTTTGAGGGGACAAGACAAGCAAGCAGCCCCAGTCTCTGTGCCTCTGTGCGAGCAGTGCCATGGGCAGATGAGGCTGAGCAACAGCTTTCCAGGCTAGCTCTTTCTGCCTGCGAGCTATCTGCAGACGTTTGCGTTTTCGGAGCAGGGGTGCCGGAGGCACCCGGCACGGACCACCTAAGCTACGTTTGAAGTTTGAGGGGACAAGACAAGCAAGCAGCCCCAGTCTCTGTGCCTCTGTGCGAGCAGTGCCATGGGCAGATGAGGCTGAGCAACAGCTTTCCAGGCTAGCTCTTTCTGCCTGCGAGCTATCTGCAGACGTTCGCATTTTCGGAGCAGGGCTGCCGGAAGCGCCCGGCACGGATCACTTAAGATACGTTTGAAGTTTGAGGGGACAAGACAAGCAAGCAGCCCCAGTCTCTGTGCCTCTGTGCGAGCAGTGCCATGGGCAGATGAGGCTGAGCAACAGCTTTCCAGGCTAGCTCTTTCTGGCTGCGAGCTATCTGCAGACGTTTGCATTTTTGGAGCAGGGCTGCCGGAGGCGCCCGGCACGGACCACCTAAGCTACGTTTGAAGTTTGAGGGGACAAGACAAGCAAGCAGCCCCAGTCTCTGTGCCTCTGTGCGAGCAGTGCCATGGGCAGATGAGGCTGAGCAACAGCTTTCCAGGCTAGCTCTTTCTGCCTGCGAGCTATCTGCAGACGTTTGCATTTTCGGAGCAGGGCTGCCGGAGGCGCCCGGCACAGACCACCTAAGCTACGTTTGAAGTTTGAGGGGACAAGACAAGCAAGCAGCCCCAGTCTCTGTGCCTCTGTGCGAGCAGTGCCATGGGCAGATGAGGCTGAGCAACAGCTTTCCAGGCTAGCTCTTTCTGGCTGCGAGCTATCTGCAGACGTTTGCATTTTTGGAGCAGGGCTGCCGGAGGCGCCCGGCACGGACCACCTAAGCTACGTTTGAAGTTTGAGGGGACAAGACAAGCAAGCAGCCCCAGTCTCTGTGCCTCTGTGCGAGCAGTGCCATGGGCAGATGAGGCTGAGCAACAGCTTTCCAGGCTAGCTCTTTCTGCCTGCGAGCTATCTGCAGACGTTTGCATTTTCGGAGCAGGGCTGCCGGAGGCGCCCGGCACAGACCACCTAAGCTACGTTTGAAGTTTGAGGGGACAAGACAAGCAAGCAGCCCCAGTCTCTGTGCCTCTGTGCGAGCAGTGCCATGGGCAGATGAGGCTGAGCAACAGCTTTCCAGGCTAGCTCTTTCTGCCTGCGAGCTATCTGCAGACGTTCGCATTTTCGGAGCAGGGCTGCCGGAGGCGCCCGGCACGGACCACCTAAGCTACATTTGAAGTTTGAGGGGACAAGACAAGCAAGCAGCCCCAGTCTCTGTGCCTCTGTGCGAGCAGTGCCATGGGCAGATGAGGCTGAGCAACAGCTTTCCAGGCTAGCTCTTTCTGCCTGCGAGCTATCTGCAGACGTTTGCGTTTTCGGAGCAGGGGTGCCGGAGGCACCCGGCACGGACCACCTAAGCTACCTTTGAAGTTTGAGGGGACAAGACAAGCAAGCAGCCCCAGTCTCTGTGCCTCTGTGCGAGCAGTGCCATGGGCAGATGAGGCTGAGCAACAGCTTTCCAGGCTAGCTCTTTCTGCCTGCGAGCTATCTGCAGACGTTCGCATTTTCGGAGCAGGGCTGCCGGAAGCGCCCGGCACGGATCACTTAAGATACGTTTGAAGTTTGAGGGGACAAGACAAGCAAGCAGCCCCAGTCTCTGTGCCTCTGTGCGAGCAGTGCCATGGGCAGATGAGGCTGAGCAACAGCTTTCCAGGCTAGCTCTTTCTGCCTGCGAGCTATCTGCAGACGTTCGCATTTTCGGAGCAGGGCTGCCGGAGGCGCCCGGCACGGACCACCTAAGCTACGTTTGAAGTTTGAGGGGGCAAGACAAGCAAGCAGCCCCAGTCTCTGTGCCTCTGTGTGAGCAGTGCCATGGCCAGATGAGGCTGAGCAACAGCTTTCCAGGCTAGCTCTTTCTGCCTGCGAGCTATCTGCAGACGTTCGCATTTTCGGAGCAGGGCTGCCGGAGGCGCCCGGCACAGACCACCTAAGCTACGTTTGAAGTTTGAGGGGACAAGACAAGCAAGCAGCCCCAGTCTCTGTGGCTCTGTGCGAGCAGTGCCATGGGCAGATGAGGCTGAGCAACAGCTTTCCAGGCTAGCTCTTTCTGCCTGCGAGCTATCTGCAGACGTTCGCATTTTCGGAGCAGGGCTGCCGGAGGCGCCCGGCACGGACCACCTAAGCTACGTTTGAAGTTTGAGGGGACAAGACAAGCAAGCAGCCCCAGTCTCTGTGCCTCTGTGCGAGCAGTGCCATGGGCAGATGAGGCTGAGCAACAGCTTTCCAGGCTAGCTCTTTCTGCCTGCGAGCTATCTGCAGACGTTTGCGTTTTCGGAGCAGGGGTGCCGGAGGCACCCGGCACGGACCACCTAAGCTACGTTTGAAGTTTGAGGGGACAAGACAAGCAAGCAGCCCCAGTCTCTGTGCCTCTGTGCGAGCAGTGCCATGGGCAGATGAGGCTGAGCAACAGCTTTCCAGGCTAGCTCTTTCTGCCTGCGAGCTATCTGCAGACGTTTGCGTTTTCGGAGCAGGGGTGCCGGAGGCACCCGGCACGGACCACCTAAGCTACCTTTGAAGTTTGAGGGGACAAGACAAGCAAGCAGCCCCAGTCTCTGTGCCTCTGTGCGAGCAGTGCCATGGGCAGATGAGGCTGAGCAACAGCTTTCCAGGCTAGCTCTTTCTGCCTGCGAGCTATCTGCAGACGTTCGCATTTTCGGAGCAGGGCTGCCGGAAGCGCCCGGCACGGATCACTTAAGATACGTTTGAAGTTTGAGGGGACAAGACAAGCAAGCAGCCCCAGTCTCTGTGCCTCTGTGCGAGCAGTGCCATGGGCAGATGAGGCTGAGCAACAGCTTTCCAGGCTAGCTCTTTCTGCCTGCGAGCTATCTGCAGACGTTCGCATTTTCGGAGCAGGGCTGCCGGAGGCGCCCGGCACGGACCACCTAAGCTACGTTTGAAGTTTGAGGGGGCAAGACAAGCAAGCAGCCCCAGTCTCTGTGCCTCTGTGTGAGCAGTGCCATGGGCAGATGAGGCTGAGCAACAGCTTTCCAGGCTAGCTCTTTCTGCCTGCGAGCTATCTGCAGACGTTCGCATTTTCGGAGCAGGGCTGCCGGAGGCGCCCGGCACAGACCACCTAAGCTACGTTTGAAGTTTGAGGGGACAAGACAAGCAAGCAGCCCCAGTCTCTGTGGCTCTGTGCGAGCAGTGCCATGGGCAGATGAGGCTGAGCAACAGCTTTCCAGGCTAGCTCTTTCTGCCTGCGAGCTATCTGCAGACGTTCGCATTTTCGGAGCAGGGCTGCCGGAGGCGCCCGGCACGGACCACCTAAGCTACGTTTGAAGTTTGAGGGGACAAGACAAGCAAGCAGCCCCAGTCTCTGTGCCTCTGTGCGAGCAGTGCCATGGGCAGATGAGGCTGAGCAACAGCTTTCCAGGCTAGCTCTTTCTGCCTGCGAGCTATCTGCAGACGTTTGCGTTTTCGGAGCAGGGGTGCCGGAGGCACCCGGCACGGACCACCTAAGCTACGTTTGAAGTTTGAGGGGACAAGACAAGCAAGCAGCCCCAGTCTCTGTGCCTCTGTGCGAGCAGTGCCATGGGCAGATGAGGCTGAGCAACAGCTTTCCAGGCTAGCTCTTTCTGCCTGCGAGCTATCTGCAGACGTTCGCATTTTCGGAGCAGGGCTGCCGGAAGCGCCCGGCACGGATCACTTAAGATACGTTTGAAGTTTGAGGGGACAAGACAAGCAAGCAGCCCCAGTCTCTGTGCCTCTGTGCGAGCAGTGCCATGGGCAGATGAGGCTGAGCAACAGCTTTCCAGGCTAGCTCTTTCTGGCTGCGAGCTATCTGCAGACGTTTGCATTTTTGGAGCAGGGCTGCCGGAGGCGCCCGGCACGGACCACCTAAGCTACGTTTGAAGTTTGAGGGTACAAGACAAGCAAGCAGCCCCAGTCTCTGTGCCTCTGTGCGAGCAGTGCCATGGGCAGATGAGGCTGAGCAACAGCTTTCCAGGCTAGCTCTTTCTGCCTGCGAGCTATCTGCAGACGTTTGCATTTTCGGAGCAGGGCTGCCGGAGGCGCCCGGCACAGACCACCTAAGCTACGTTTGAAGTTTGAGGGGACAAGACAAGCAAGCAGCCCCAGTCTCTGTGCCTCTGTGCGAGCAGTGCCATGGGCAGATGAGGCTGAGCAACAGCTTTCCAGGCTAGCTCTTTCTGCCTGTGAGCTATCTGCAGACGTTCGCATTTTCCGAGCAGGGCTGCCGGAAGCGCCCGGCACGGATCACTTAAGATACGTTTGAAGTTTGAGGGGACAAGACAAGCAAGCAGCCCCAGTCTCTGTGCCTCTGTGCGAGCAGTGCCATGGGCAGATGAGGCTGAGCAACAGCTTTCCAGGCTAGCTCTTTCTGCCTGCGAGCTATCTGCAGACGTTCGCATTTTCGGAGCAGGGCTGCCAAAAGCGCCCAGCACGGATCACTTAAGATACGTTTGAAGTTTGAGAGGGCAAAACAAGCAAGCAGCCCCAGTCTCTGTGCCTCTGTGCGAGCAGTGCCATGGGCAGATGAGGCTGAGGAACAGCTTTCCAGGCTAGCTCTTTCTGCCTGCGAGTTATCTGCAGACGTTCGCATTTTCGGAGCAGGGCTGCCGGAGGCGCCCGGCACGGACCACCTAAGCTACGTTTGAAGTTTGAGGGGGCAAGACAAGCAAGCAGCCCCAGTCTCTGTGCCTCTGTGTGAGCAGTGCCATGGCCAGATGAGGCTGAGCAACAGCTTTCCAGGCTAGCTCTTTCTGCCTGCGAGCTATCTGCAGACGTTCGCATTTTCGGAGCAGGGCTGCCGGAGGCGCCCGGCACAGACCACCTAAGCTACGTTTGAAGTTTGAGGGGACAAGACAAGCAAGCAGCCCCAGTCTCTGTGCCTCTGTGCGAGCAGTGCCATGGGCAGATGAGGCTGAGCAACAGCTTTCCAGGCTAGCTCTTTCTGCCTGCGAGCTATCTGCAGACGTTCGCATTTTCGGAGCAGGGCTGCCGGAGGCACCCGGCACGGACCACCTAAGCTACGTTTGAAGTTTGAGGGGACAAGACAAGCAAGCAGCCCCAGTCTCTGTGCCTCTGTGCGAGCAGTGCCATGGGCAGATGAGGCTGAGCAACAGCTTTCCAGGCTAGCTCTTTCTGCCTGCGAGCTATCTGCAGACGTTTGCGTTTTCGGAGCAGGGGTGCCGGAGGCACCCGGCACGGACCACCTAAGCTACATTTGAAGTTTGAGGGGACAAGACAAGCAAGCAGCCCCAGTCTCTGTGCCTCTGTGCGAGCAGTGCCATGGGCAGATGAGGCTGAGCAACAGCTTTCCAGGCTAGCTCTTTCTGCCTGCGAGCTATCTGCAGACGTTCGCATTTTCGGAGCAGGGCTTCCGGAAGCGCCCGGCACGGATCACTTAAGATACGTTTGAAATTTGAGGGGACAAGACAAGCAAGCAGCCCCAGTCTCTGTGCCTCTGTGCGAGCAGTGCCATGGGCAGATGAGGCTGAGCAACAGCTTTCCAGGCTAGCTCTTTCTGGCTGCGAGCTATCTGCAGACGTTCGCATTTTTGGAGCAGGGCTGCCGGAGGCGCCCGGCACGGACCACCTAAGCTACGTTTGAAGTTTGAGGGGACAAGACAAGCAAGCAGCCCCAGTCTCTGTGCCTCTGTGCGAGCAGTGCCATGGGCAGATGAGGCTGAGCAACAGCTTTCCAGGCTAGCTCTTTCTGCCTGCGAGCTATCTGCAGACGTTTGCATTTTCGGAGCAGGGCTGCCGGAGGCGCCCGGCACAGACCACCTAAGCTACGTTTGAAGTTTGAGGGGACAAGACAAGCAAGCAGCCCCAGTCTCTGTGCCTCTGTGCGAGCAGTGCCATGGGCAGATGAGGCTGAGCAACAGCTTTCCAGGCTAGCTCTTTCTGCCTGCGAGCTATCTGCAGACGTTCGCATTTTCGGAGCAGGGCTGCCGGAGGCGCCCGGCACGGACCACCTAAGCTACATTTGAAGTTTGAGGGGACAAGACAAGCAAGCAGCCCCAGTCTCTGTGCCTCTGTGCGAGCAGTGCCATGGGCAGATGAGGCTGAGCAACAGCTTTCCAGGCTAGCTCTTTCTGCCTGCGAGCTATCTGCAGACGTTTGCGTTTTTGGAGCAGGGGTGCCGGAGGCGCCCGGCACGGACCACCTAAGCTACGTTTGAAGTTTGAGGGGACAAGACAAGCAAGCAGCCCCAGTCTCTGTGCCTCTGTGCGAGCAGTGCCATGGGCAGATGAGGCTGAGCAACAGCTTTCCAGGCTAGCTCTTTCTGCCTGCGAGCTATCTGCAGACGTTCGCATTTTCGGAGCAGGGCTGCCGGAAGCGCCCGGCACGGATCACTTAAGATACGTTTGAAGTTTGAGGGGACAAGACAAGCAAGCAGCCCCAGTCTCTGTGCCTCTGTGCGAGCAGTGCCATGGCCAGATGAGGCTGAGCAACAGCTTTCCAGGCTAGCTCTTTCTGGCTGCGAGCTATCTGCAGACGTTTGCATTTTTGGAGCAGGGCTGCCGGAGGCGCCCGGCACGGACCACCTAAGCTACGTTTGAAGTTTGAGGGGACAAGACAAGCAAGCAGCCCCAGTCTCTGTGCCTCTGTGCGAGCAGTGCCATGGGCAGATGAGGCTGAGCAACAGCTTTCCAGGCTAGCTCTTTCTGCCTGCGAGCTATCTGCAGACGTTCGCATTTTCCGAGCAGGGCTGCCGGAAGCGCCCGGCACGGATCACTTAAGATACGTTTGAAGTTTGAGGGGACAAGACAAGCAAGCAGCCCCAGTCTCTGTGCCTCTGTGCGAGCAGTGCCATGGGCAGATGAGGCTGAGCAACAGCTTTCCAGGCTAGCTCTTTCTGCCTGCGAGCTATCTGCAGACGTTCGCATTTTCGGAGCAGGGCTGCCAAAAGCGCCCAGCACGGATCACTTAAGATACGTTTGAAGTTTGAGAGGGCAAAACAAGCAAGCAGCCCCAGTCTCTGTGCCTCTGTGCGAGCAGTGCCATGGGCAGATGAGGCTGAGCAACAGCTTTCCAGGCTAGCTCTTTCTGCCTGCGAGCTATCTGCAGACGTTCGCATTTTCGGAGCAGGGCTGCCGGAGGCGCCCGGCACGGACCACCTAAGCTACGTTTGAAGTTTGAGGGGGCAAGACAAGCAAGCAGCCCCAGTCTCTGTGCCTCTGTGCGAGCAGTGCCATGGGCAGATGAGGCTGAGCAACAGCTTTCCAGGCTAGCTCTTTCTGCCTGCGAGCTATCTGCAGACGTTCGCATTTTCGGAGCAGGGCTGCCGGAGGCGCCCGGCACAGACCACCTAAGCTACGTTTGAAGTTTGAGGGGACAAGACAAGCAAGCAGCCCCAGTCTCTGTGCCTCTGTGCGAGCAGTGCCATGGGCAGATGAGGCTGAGCAACAGCTTTCCAGGCTAGCTCTTTCTGCCTGCGAGCTATCTGCAGACGTTTGCATTTTTGGAGCAGGGCTGCCGGAGGCGCCCGGCACGGACCACCTAAGCTACGTTTGAAGTTTGAGGGGACAAGACAAGCAAGCAGCCCCAGTCTCTGTGCCTCTGTGCGAGCAGTGCCATGGGCAGATGAGGCTGAGCAACAGCTTTCCAGGCTAGCTCTTTCTGCCTGCGAGCTATCTGCAGACGTTTGCATTTTCGGAGCAGGGCTGTCGGAGGCGCCCGGCACAGACCACCTAAGCTACGTTTGAAGTTTGAGGGGACAAGACAAGCAAGCAGCCCCAGTCTCTGTGCCTCTGTGCGAGCAGTGCCATGGGCAGATGAGGCTGAGCAACAGCTTTCCAGGCTAGCTCTTTCTGCCTGCGAGCTATCTGCAGACGTTTGCATTTTCGGAGCAGGGCTGCCAGAAGCGCCCGGCACGGATCACTTAAGATACGTTTGAAATTTGATGGGACAAGACAAGCAAGCAGCCCCAGTCTCTGTGCCTCTGTGCGAGCAGTGCCATGGGCAGATGGGGCTGAGCAACAGCTTTCCAGGCTAGCTCTTTCTGCCTGCGAGCTATCTGCAGACGTTCGCATTTTCGGAGCAGGGCTGCCGGAGACGCCCGGCACGGACCACCTAAGCTACGTTTGAAGTTTGAGGGGACAAGACAAGCAAGCAGCCCCAGTCTCTGTGCCTCTGTGCGAGCAGTGCCATGGGCAGATGAGGCTGAGCAACAGCTTTCCAGGCTAGCTCTTTCTGCCTGCGAGCTATCTGCAGACGTTCGCATTTTCGGAGCAGGGCTGCCGGAGGCGCCCGGCACGGACCACCTAAGCTACGTTTGAAGTTTGAGGGGGCAAGACAAGCAAGCAGCCCCAGTCTCTGTGCCTCTGTGTGAGCAGTGCCATGGCCAGATGAGGCTGAGCAACAGCTTTCCAGGCTAGCTCTTTCTGCCTGCGAGCTATCTGCAGACGTTCGCATTTTCGGAGCAGGGCTGCCGGAGGCGCCCGGCACAGACCACCTAAGCTACGTTTGAAGTTTGAGGGGACAAGACAAGCAAGCAGCCCCAGTCTCTGTGGCTCTGTGCGAGCAGTGCCATGGGCAGATGAGGCTGAGCAACAGCTTTCCAGGCTAGCTCTTTCTGCCTGCGAGCTATCTGCAGACGTTCGCATTTTCGGAGCAGGGCTGCCGGAGGCGCCCGGCACGGACCACCTAAGCTACGTTTGAAGTTTGAGGGGACAAGACAAGCAAGCAGCCCCAGTCTCTGTGCCTCTGTGCGAGCAGTGCCATGGGCAGATGAGGCTGAGCAACAGCTTTCCAGGCTAGCTCTTTCTGCCTGCGAGCTATCTGCAGACGTTTGCGTTTTCGGAGCAGGGGTGCCGGAGGCACCCGGCACGGACCACCTAAGCTACGTTTGAAGTTTGAGGGGACAAGACAAGCAAGCAGCCCCAGTCTCTGTGCCTCTGTGCGAGCAGTGCCATGGGCAGATGAGGCTGAGCAACAGCTTTCCAGGCTAGCTCTTTCTGCCTGCGAGCTATCTGCAGACGTTCGCATTTTCGGAGCAGGGCTGCCGGAAGCGCCCGGCACGGATCACTTAAGATACGTTTGAAGTTTGAGGGGACAAGACAAGCAAGCAGCCCCAGTCTCTGTGCCTCTGTGCGAGCAGTGCCATGGGCAGATGAGGCTGAGCAACAGCTTTCCAGGCTAGCTCTTTCTGGCTGCGAGCTATCTGCAGACGTTTGCATTTTTGGAGCAGGGCTGCCGGAGGCGCCCGGCACGGACCACCTAAGCTACGTTTGAAGTTTGAGGGTACAAGACAAGCAAGCAGCCCCAGTCTCTGTGCCTCTGTGCGAGCAGTGCCATGGGCAGATGAGGCTGAGCAACAGCTTTCCAGGCTAGCTCTTTCTGCCTGCGAGCTATCTGCAGACGTTTGCATTTTCGGAGCAGGGCTGCCGGAGGCGCCCGGCACAGACCACCTAAGCTACGTTTGAAGTTTGAGGGGACAAGACAAGCAAGCAGCCCCAGTCTCTGTGCCTCTGTGCGAGCAGTGCCATGGGCAGATGAGGCTGAGCAACAGCTTTCCAGGCTAGCTCTTTCTGCCTGTGAGCTATCTGCAGACGTTCGCATTTTCCGAGCAGGGCTGCCGGAAGCGCCCGGCACGGATCACTTAAGATACGTTTGAAGTTTGAGAGGGCAAAACAAGCAAACAGCCCCAGTCTCTGTGCCTCTGTGCGAGCAGTGCCATGGGCAGATGAGGCTGAGGAACAGGTTTCCAGGCTAGCTCTTTCTGCCTGCGAGCTATCTGCAGACGTTGGCATTTTCGGAGCAGGGCTGCCGGAGGCGCCCGGCACGGACCACCTAAGCTACGTTTGAAGTTTGAGGGGACAAGACAAGCAAGCAGCCCCAGTCTCTGTGCCTCTGTGTGAGCAGTGCCATGGGCAGATGAGGCTGAGCAACAGCTTTCCAGGCTAGCTCTTTCTGCCTGCGAGCTATCTGCAGACGTTCGCATTTTCGGAGCAGGGCTGCCGGAAGCGCCCGGCACGGATCACTTAAGATACGTTTGAAGTTTGAGGGGACAAGACAAGCAAGCAGCCCCAGTCTCTGTGCCTCTGTGCGAGCAGTGCCATGGGCAGATGAGGCTGAGCAACAGCTTTCCAGGCTAGCTCTTTCTGCCTGCGAGCTATCTGCAGACGTTCGCATTTTCGGAGCAGGGCTGCCGGAGGCGCCCGGCACGGACCACCTAAGCTACATTTGAAGTTTGAGGGGACAAGACAAGCAAGCAGCCCCAGTCTCTGTGCCTCTGTGCGAGCAGTGCCATGGGCAGATGAGGCTGAGCAACAGCTTTCCAGGCTAGCTCTTTCTGCCTGCGAGCTATCTGCAGACGTTTGCGTTTTCGGAGCAGGGGTGCCGGAGGCACCCGGCACGGACCACCTAAGCTACGTTTGAAGTTTGAGGGGACAAGACAAGCAAGCAGCCCCAGTCTCTGTGCCTCTGTGCGAGCAGTGCCATGGGCAGATGAGGCTGAGCAACAGCTTTCCAGGCTAGCTCTTTCTGCCTGCGAGCTATCTGCAGACGTTCGCATTTTCGGAGCAGGGCTGCCGGAAGCGCCCGGCACGGATCACTTAAGATACGTTTGAAGTTTGAGGGGACAAGACAAGCAAGCAGCCCCAGTCTCTGTGCCTCTGTGCGAGCAGTGCCATGGGCAGATGAGGCTGAGCAACAGCTTTCCAGGCTAGCTCTTTCTGCCTGCGAGCTATCTGCAGACGTTTGCATTTTTGGAGCAGGGCTGCCGGAGGCGCCCGGCACGGACCACCTAAGCTACGTTTGAAGTTTGAGGGGACAAGACAAGCAAGCAACCCCAGTCTCTGTGCCTCTGTGCGAGCAGTGCCATGGGCAGATGAGGCTGAGCAACAGCTTTCCAGGCTAGCTCTTTCTGCCTGCGAGCTATCTGCAGACGTTTGCATTTTCGGAGCAGGGCTGCCGGAGGCGCCCGGCACAGACCACCTAAGCTACGTTTGAAGTTTGAGGGGACAAGACAAGCAAGCAGCCCCAGTCTCTGTGCCTCTGTGCGAGCAGTGCCATGGGCAGATGAGGCTGAGCAACAGCTTTCCAGGCTAGCTCTTTCTGCCTGCGAGCTATCTGCAGACGTTCGCATTTTCGGAGCAGGGCTGCCGGAGGCGCCCGGCACGGACCACCTAAGCTACATTTGAAGTTTGAGGGGACAAGACAAGCAAGCAGCCCCAGTCTCTGTGCCTCTGTGCGAGCAGTGCCATGGGCAGATGAGGCTGAGCAACAGCTTTCCAGGCTAGCTCTTTCTGCCTGCGAGCTATCTGCAGACGTTTGCGTTTTCGGAGCAGGGGTGCCGGAGGCACCCGGCACGGACCACCTAAGCTACGTTTGAAGTTTGAGGGGACAAGACAAGCAAGCAGCCCCAGTCTCTGTGCCTCTGTGCGAGCAGTGCCATGGGCAGATGAGGCTGAGCAACAGCTTTCCAGGCTAGCTCTTTCTGCCTGCGAGCTATCTGCAGACGTTCGCATTTTCCGAGCAGGGCTGCCGGAAGCGCCCGGCACGGATCACTTAAGATACGTTTGAAGTTTGAGGGGACAAGACAAGCAAGCAGCCCCAGTCTCTGTGCCTCTGTGCGAGCAGTGCCATGGGCAGATGAGGCTGAGCAACAGCTTTCCAGGCTAGCTCTTTCTGGCTGCGAGCTATCTGCAGACGTTTGCATTTTTGGAGCAGGGCTGCCGGAGGCGCCCGGCACGGACCACCTAAGCTACGTTTGAAGTTTGAGGGGACAAGACAAGCAAGCAGCCCCAGTCTCTGTGCCTCTGTGCGAGCAGTGCCATGGGCAGATGAGGCTGAGCAACAGCTTTCCAGGCTAGCTCTTTCTGCCTGCGAGCTATCTGCAGACGTTTGCATTTTCGGAGCAGGGCTGCCGGAGGCGCCCGGCACAGACCACCTAAGCTACGTTTGAAGTTTGAGGGGACAAGACAAGCAAGCAGCCCCAGTCTCTGTGCCTCTGTGCGAGCAGTGCCATGGGCAGATGAGGCTGAGCAACAGCTTTCCAGGCTAGCTCTTTCTGCCTGTGAGCTATCTGCAGACGTTCGCATTTTCCGAGCAGGGCTGCCGGAGGCGCCCGGCACGGATCACTTAAGATACGTTTGAAGTTTGAGGGGACAAGACAAGCAAGCAGCCCCAGTCTCTGTGCCTCTGTGCGAGCAGTGCCATGGGCAGATGAGGCTGAGCAACAGCTTTCCAGGCTAGCTCTTTCTGCCTGCGAGCTATCTGCAGACGTTCGCATTTTCGGAGCAGGGCTGCCAAAAGCGCCCAGCACGGATCACTTAAGATACGTTTGAAGTTTGAGAGGGCAAAACAAGCAAGCAGCCCCAGTCTCTGTGCCTCTGTGCGAGCAGTGCCATGGGCAGATGAGGCTGAGCAACAGCTTTCCAGGCTAGCTCTTTCTGCCTGCGAGCTATCTGCAGACGTTCGCATTTTCGGAGCAGGGCTGCCGGAGGCGCCCGGCACGGACCACCTAAGCTACGTTTGAAGTTTGAGGGGGAAAGACAAGCAAGCAGCCCCAGTCTCTGTGCCTCTGTGTGAGCAGTGCCATGGCCAGATGAGGCTGAGCAACAGCTTTCCAGGCTAGCTCTTTCTGCCTGCGAGCTATCTGCAGACGTTCGCATTTTCGGAGCAGGGCTGCCGGAGGCGCCCGGCACAGACCACCTAAGCTACCTTTGAAGTTTGAGGGGACAAGACAAGCAAGCAGCCCCAGTCTCTGTGGCTCTGTGCGAGCAGTGCCATGGGCAGATGAGGCTGAGCAACAGCTTTCCAGGCTAGCTCTTTCTGCCTGCGAGCTATCTGCAGACGTTCGCATTTTCGGAGCAGGGCTGCCGGAGGCGCCCGGCACGGACCACCTAAGCTACGTTTGAAGTTTGAGGGGACAAGACAAGCAAGCAGCCCCAGTCTCTGTGCCTCTGTGCGAGCAGTGCCATGGGCAGATGAGGCTGAGCAACAGCTTTCCAGGCTAGCTCTTTCTGCCTGCGAGCTATCTGCAGACGTTTGCGTTTTCGGAGCAGGGGTGCCGGAGGCACCCGGCACGGACCACCTAAGCTACGTTTGAAGTTTGAGGGGACAAGACAAGCAAGCAGCCCCAGTCTCTGTGCCTCTGTGCGAGCAGTGCCATGGGCAGATGAGGCTGAGCAACAGCTTTCCAGGCTAGCTCTTTCTGCCTGCGAGCTATCTGCAGACGTTCGCATTTTCGGAGCAGGGCTGCCGGAAGCGCCCGGCACGGATCACTTAAGATACGTTTGAAGTTTGAGGGGACAAGACAAGCAAGCAGCCCCAGTCTCTGTGCCTCTGTGCGAGCAGTGCCATGGGCAGATGAGGCTGAGCAACAGCTTTCCAGGCTAGCTCTTTCTGGCTGCGAGCTATCTGCAGACGTTTGCATTTTTGGAGCAGGGCTGCCGGAGGCGCCCGGCACGGACCACCTAAGCTACGTTTGAAGTTTGAGGGGACAAGACAAGCAAGCAGCCCCAGTCTCTGTGCCTCTGTGCGAGCAGTGCCATGGGCAGATGAGGCTGAGCAACAGCTTTCCAGGCTAGCTCTTTCTGCCTGCGAGCTATCTGCAGACGTTTGCATTTTCGGAGCAGGGCTGCCGGAGGCGCCCGGCACAGACCACCTAAGCTACGTTTGAAGTTTGAGGGGACAAGACAAGCAAGCAGCCCCAGTCTCTGTGCCTCTGTGCGAGCAGTGCCATGGGCAGATGAGGCTGAGCAACAGCTTTCCAGGCTAGCTCTTTCTGGCTGCGAGCTATCTGCAGACGTTTGCATTTTTGGAGCAGGGCTGCCGGAGGCGCCCGGCACGGACCACCTAAGCTACGTTTGAAGTTTGAGGGGACAAGACAAGCAAGCAGCCCCAGTCTCTGTGCCTCTGTGCGAGCAGTGCCATGGGCAGATGAGGCTGAGCAACAGCTTTCCAGGCTAGCTCTTTCTGCCTGCGAGCTATCTGCAGACGTTTGCATTTTCGGAGCAGGGCTGCCGGAGGCGCCCGGCACAGACCACCTAAGCTACGTTTGAAGTTTGAGGGGACAAGACAAGCAAGCAGCCCCAGTCTCTGTGCCTCTGTGCGAGCAGTGCCATGGGCAGATGAGGCTGAGCAACAGCTTTCCAGGCTAGCTCTTTCTGCCTGCGAGCTATCTGCAGACGTTCGCATTTTCGGAGCAGGGCTGCCGGAGGCGCCCGGCACGGACCACCTAAGCTACATTTGAAGTTTGAGGGGACAAGACAAGCAAGCAGCCCCAGTCTCTGTGCCTCTGTGCGAGCAGTGCCATGGGCAGATGAGGCTGAGCAACAGCTTTCCAGGCTAGCTCTTTCTGCCTGCGAGCTATCTGCAGACGTTTGCGTTTTCGGAGCAGGGGTGCCGGAGGCACCCGGCACGGACCACCTAAGCTACCTTTGAAGTTTGAGGGGACAAGACAAGCAAGCAGCCCCAGTCTCTGTGCCTCTGTGCGAGCAGTGCCATGGGCAGATGAGGCTGAGCAACAGCTTTCCAGGCTAGCTCTTTCTGCCTGCGAGCTATCTGCAGACGTTCGCATTTTCGGAGCAGGGCTGCCGGAAGCGCCCGGCACGGATCACTTAAGATACGTTTGAAGTTTGAGGGGACAAGACAAGCAAGCAGCCCCAGTCTCTGTGCCTCTGTGCGAGCAGTGCCATGGGCAGATGAGGCTGAGCAACAGCTTTCCAGGCTAGCTCTTTCTGCCTGCGAGCTATCTGCAGACGTTCGCATTTTCGGAGCAGGGCTGCCGGAGGCGCCCGGCACGGACCACCTAAGCTACGTTTGAAGTTTGAGGGGGCAAGACAAGCAAGCAGCCCCAGTCTCTGTGCCTCTGTGTGAGCAGTGCCATGGCCAGATGAGGCTGAGCAACAGCTTTCCAGGCTAGCTCTTTCTGCCTGCGAGCTATCTGCAGACGTTCGCATTTTCGGAGCAGGGCTGCCGGAGGCGCCCGGCACAGACCACCTAAGCTACGTTTGAAGTTTGAGGGGACAAGACAAGCAAGCAGCCCCAGTCTCTGTGGCTCTGTGCGAGCAGTGCCATGGGCAGATGAGGCTGAGCAACAGCTTTCCAGGCTAGCTCTTTCTGCCTGCGAGCTATCTGCAGACGTTCGCATTTTCGGAGCAGGGCTGCCGGAGGCGCCCGGCACGGACCACCTAAGCTACGTTTGAAGTTTGAGGGGACAAGACAAGCAAGCAGCCCCAGTCTCTGTGCCTCTGTGCGAGCAGTGCCATGGGCAGATGAGGCTGAGCAACAGTTTTCCAGGCTAGCTCTTTCTGCCTGCGAGCTATCTGCAGACGTTTGCGTTTTCGGAGCAGGGGTGCCGGAGGCACCCGGCACGGACCACCTAAGCTACGTTTGAAGTTTGAGGGGACAAGACAAGCAAGCAGCCCCAGTCTCTGTGCCTCTGTGCGAGCAGTGCCATGGGCAGATGAGGCTGAGCAACAGCTTTCCAGGCTAGCTCTTTCTGCCTGCGAGCTATCTGCAGACGTTTGCGTTTTCGGAGCAGGGGTGCCGGAGGCACCCGGCACGGACCACCTAAGCTACCTTTGAAGTTTGAGGGGACAAGACAAGCAAGCAGCCCCAGTCTCTGTGCCTCTGTGCGAGCAGTGCCATGGGCAGATGAGGCTGAGCAACAGCTTTCCAGGCTAGCTCTTTCTGCCTGCGAGCTATCTGCAGACGTTCGCATTTTCGGAGCAGGGCTGCCGGAAGCGCCCGGCACGGATCACTTAAGATACGTTTGAAGTTTGAGGGGACAAGACAAGCAAGCAGCCCCAGTCTCTGTGCCTCTGTGCGAGCAGTGCCATGGGCAGATGAGGCTGAGCAACAGCTTTCCAGGCTAGCTCTTTCTGCCTGCGAGCTATCTGCAGACGTTCGCATTTTCGGAGCAGGGCTGCCGGAGGCGCCCGGCACGGACCACCTAAGCTACGTTTGAAGTTTGAGGGGGCAAGACAAGCAAGCAGCCCCAGTCTCTGTGCCTCTGTGTGAGCAGTGCCATGGCCAGATGAGGCTGAGCAACAGCTTTCCAGGCTAGCTCTTTCTGCCTGCGAGCTATCTGCAGACGTTCGCATTTTCGGAGCAGGGCTGCCGGAGGCGCCCGGCACAGACCACCTAAGCTACGTTTGAAGTTTGAGGGGACAAGACAAGCAAGCAGCCCCAGTCTCTGTGGCTCTGTGCGAGCAGTGCCATGGGCAGATGAGGCTGAGCAACAGCTTTCCAGGCTAGCTCTTTCTGCCTGCGAGCTATCTGCAGACGTTCGCATTTTCGGAGCAGGGCTGCCGGAGGCGCCCGGCACGGACCACCTAAGCTACGTTTGAAGTTTGAGGGGACAAGACAAGCAAGCAGCCCCAGTCTCTGTGCCTCTGTGCGAGCAGTGCCATGGGCAGATGAGGCTGAGCAACAGCTTTCCAGGCTAGCTCTTTCTGCCTGCGAGCTATCTGCAGACGTTTGCGTTTTCGGAGCAGGGGTGCCGGAGGCACCCGGCACGGACCACCTAAGCTACGTTTGAAGTTTGAGGGGACAAGACAAGCAAGCAGCCCCAGTCTCTGTGCCTCTGTGCGAGCAGTGCCATGGGCAGATGAGGCTGAGCAACAGCTTTCCAGGCTAGCTCTTTCTGCCTGCGAGCTATCTGCAGACGTTCGCATTTTCGGAGCAGGGCTGCCGGAAGCGCCCGGCACGGATCACTTAAGATACGTTTGAAGTTTGAGGGGACAAGACAAGCAAGCAGCCCCAGTCTCTGTGCCTCTGTGCGAGCAGTGCCATGGGCAGATGAGGCTGAGCAACAGCTTTCCAGGCTAGCTCTTTCTGGCTGCGAGCTATCTGCAGACGTTTGCATTTTTGGAGCAGGGCTGCCGGAGGCGCCCGGCACGGACCACCTAAGCTACGTTTGAAGTTTGAGGGTACAAGACAAGCAAGCAGCCCCAGTCTCTGTGCCTCTGTGCGAGCAGTGCCATGGGCAGATGAGGCTGAGCAACAGCTTTCCAGGCTAGCTCTTTCTGCCTGCGAGCTATCTGCAGACGTTTGCATTTTCGGAGCAGGGCTGCCGGAGGCGCCCGGCACAGACCACCTAAGCTACATTTGAAGTTTGAGGGGACAAGACAAGCAAGCAGCCCCAGTCTCTGTGCCTCTGTGCGAGCAGTGCCATGGGCAGATGAGGCTGAGCAACAGCTTTCCAGGCTAGCTCTTTCTGCCTGTGAGCTATCTGCAGACGTTCGCATTTTCCGAGCAGGGCTGCCGGAAGCGCCCGGCACGGATCACTTAAGATACGTTTGAAGTTTGAGGGGACAAGACAAGCAAGCAGCCCCAGTCTCTGTGCCTCTGTGCGAGCAGTGCCATGGGCAGATGAGGCTGAGCAACAGCTTTCCAGGCTAGCTCTTTCTGCCTGCGAGCTATCTGCAGACGTTCGCATTTTCGGAGCAGGGCTGCCAAAAGCGCCCAGCACGGATCACTTAAGATACGTTTGAAGTTTGAGAGGGCAAAACAAGCAAGCAGCCCCAGTCTCTGTGCCTCTGTGCGAGCAGTGCCATGGGCAGATGAGGCTGAGGAACAGCTTTCCAGGCTAGCTCTTTCTGCCTGCGAGTTATCTGCAGACGTTCGCATTTTCGGAGCAGGGCTGCCGGAGGCGCCCGGCACGGACCACCTAAGCTACGTTTGAAGTTTGAGGGGGCAAGACAAGCAAGCAGCCCCAGTCTCTGTGCCTCTGTGTGAGCAGTGCCATGGCCAGATGAGGCTGAGCAACAGCTTTCCAGGCTAGCTCTTTCTGCCTGCGAGCTATCTGCAGACGTTCGCATTTTCGGAGCAGGGCTGCCGGAGGCGCCCGGCACAGACCACCTAAGCTACGTTTGAAGTTTGAGGGGACAAGACAAGCAAGCAGCCCCAGTCTCTGTGCCTCTGTGCGAGCAGTGCCATGGGCAGATGAGGCTGAGCAACAGCTTTCCAGGCTAGCTCTTTCTGCCTGCGAGCTATCTGCAGACGTTCGCATTTTCGGAGCAGGGCTGCCGGAGGCACCCGGCACGGACCACCTAAGCTACGTTTGAAGTTTGAGGGGACAAGACAAGCAAGCAGCCCCAGTCTCTGTGCCTCTGTGCGAGCAGTGCCATGGGCAGATGAGGCTGAGCAACAGCTTTCCAGGCTAGCTCTTTCTGCCTGCGAGCTATCTGCAGACGTTTGCGTTTTCGGAGCAGGGGTGCCGGAGGCACCCGGCACGGACCACCTAAGCTACATTTGAAGTTTGAGGGGACAAGACAAGCAAGCAGCCCCAGTCTCTGTGCCTCTGTGCGAGCAGTGCCATGGGCAGATGAGGCTGAGCAACAGCTTTCCAGGCTAGCTCTTTCTGCCTGCGAGCTATCTGCAGACGTTCGCATTTTCGGAGCAGGGCTTCCGGAAGCGCCCGGCACGGATCACTTAAGATACGTTTGAAATTTGAGGGGACAAGACAAGCAAGCAGCCCCAGTCTCTGTGCCTCTGTGCGAGCAGTGCCATGGGCAGATGAGGCTGAGCAACAGCTTTCCAGGCTAGCTCTTTCTGGCTGCGAGCTATCTGCAGACGTTCGCATTTTTGGAGCAGGGCTGCCGGAGGCGCCCGGCACGGACCACCTAAGCTACGTTTGAAGTTTGAGGGGACAAGACAAGCAAGCAGCCCCAGTCTCTGTGCCTCTGTGCGAGCAGTGCCATGGGCAGATGAGGCTGAGCAACAGCTTTCCAGGCTAGCTCTTTCTGCCTGCGAGCTATCTGCAGACGTTTGCATTTTCGGAGCAGGGCTGCCGGAGGCGCCCGGCACAGACCACCTAAGCTACGTTTGAAGTTTGAGGGGACAAGACAAGCAAGCAGCCCCAGTCTCTGTGCCTCTGTGCGAGCAGTGCCATGGGCAGATGAGGCTGAGCAACAGCTTTCCAGGCTAGCTCTTTCTGCCTGCGAGCTATCTGCAGACGTTCGCATTTTCGGAGCAGGGCTGCCGGAGGCGCCCGGCACGGACCACCTAAGCTACATTTGAAGTTTGAGGGGACAAGACAAGCAAGCAGCCCCAGTCTCTGTGCCTCTGTGCGAGCAGTGCCATGGGCAGATGAGGCTGAGCAACAGCTTTCCAGGCTAGCTCTTTCTGCCTGCGAGCTATCTGCAGACGTTTGCGTTTTTGGAGCAGGGGTGCCGGAGGCGCCCGGCACGGACCACCTAAGCTACGTTTGAAGTTTGAGGGGACAAGACAAGCAAGCAGCCCCAGTCTCTGTGCCTCTGTGCGAGCAGTGCCATGGGCAGATGAGGCTGAGCAACAGCTTTCCAGGCTAGCTCTTTCTGCCTGCGAGCTATCTGCAGACGTTCGCATTTTCGGAGCAGGGCTGCCGGAAGCGCCCGGCACGGATCACTTAAGATACGTTTGAAGTTTGAGGGGACAAGACAAGCAAGCAGCCCCAGTCTCTGTGCCTCTGTGCGAGCAGTGCCATGGCCAGATGAGGCTGAGCAACAGCTTTCCAGGCTAGCTCTTTCTGGCTGCGAGCTATCTGCAGACGTTTGCATTTTTGGAGCAGGGCTGCAGGAGGCGCCCGGCACGGACCACCTAAGCTACGTTTGAAGTTTGAGGGGACAAGACAAGCAAGCAGCCCCAGTCTCTGTGCCTCTGTGCGAGCAGTGCCATGGGCAGATGAGGCTGAGCAACAGCTTTCCAGGCTAGCTCTTTCTGCCTGCGAGCTATCTGCAGACGTTCGCATTTTCCGAGCAGGGCTGCCGGAAGCGCCCGGCACGGATCACTTAAGATACGTTTGAAGTTTGAGGGGACAAGACAAGCAAGCAGCCCCAGTCTCTGTGCCTCTGTGCGAGCAGTGCCATGGGCAGATGAGGCTGAGCAACAGCTTTCCAGGCTAGCTCTTTCTGCCTGCGAGCTATCTGCAGACGTTCGCATTTTCGGAGCAGGGCTGCCAAAAGCGCCCAGCACGGATCACTTAAGATACGTTTGAAGTTTGAGAGGGCAAAACAAGCAAGCAGCCCCAGTCTCTGTGCCTCTGTGCGAGCAGTGCCATGGGCAGATGAGGCTGAGCAACAGCTTTCCAGGCTAGCTCTTTCTGCCTGCGAGCTATCTGCAGACGTTCGCATTTTCGGAGCAGGGCTGCCGGAGGCGCCCGGCACGGACCACCTAAGCTACGTTTGAAGTTTGAGGGGGCAAGACAAGCAAGCAGCCCCAGTCTCTGTGCCTCTGTGCGAGCAGTGCCATGGCCAGATGAGGCTGAGCAACAGCTTTCCAGGCTAGCTCTTTCTGCCTGCGAGCTATCTGCAGACGTTCGCATTTTCGGAGCAGGGCTGCCGGAGGCGCCCGGCACAGACCACCTAAGCTACGTTTGAAGTTTGAGGGGACAAGACAAGCAAGCAGCCCCAGTCTCTGTGCCTCTGTGCGAGCAGTGCCATGGGCAGATGAGGCTGAGCAACAGCTTTCCAGGCTAGCTCTTTCTGCCTGCGAGCTATCTGCAGACGTTTGCATTTTTGGAGCAGGGCTGCCGGAGGCGCCCGGCACGGACCACCTAAGCTACGTTTGAAGTTTGAGGGGACAAGACAAGCAAGCAGCCCCAGTCTCTGTGCCTCTGTGCGAGCAGTGCCATGGGCAGATGAGGCTGAGCAACAGCTTTCCAGGCTAGCTCTTTCTGCCTGCGAGCTATCTGCAGACGTTTGCATTTTCGGAGCAGGGCTGTCGGAGGCGCCCGGCACAGACCACCTAAGCTACGTTTGAAGTTTGAGGGGACAAGACAAGCAAGCAGCCCCAGTCTCTGTGCCTCTGTGCGAGCAGTGCCATGGGCAGATGAGGCTGAGCAACAGCTTTCCAGGCTAGCTCTTTCTGCCTGCGAGCTATCTGCAGACGTTTGCATTTTCGGAGCAGGGCTGCCAGAAGCGCCCGGCACGGATCACTTAAGATACGTTTGAAATTTGATGGGACAAGACAAGCAAGCAGCCCCAGTCTCTGTGCCTCTGTGCGAGCAGTGCCATGGGCAGATGGGGCTGAGCAACAGCTTTCCAGGCTAGCTCTTTCTGCCTGCGAGCTATCTGCAGACGTTCGCATTTTCGGAGCAGGGCTGCCGGAGACGCCCGGCACGGACCACCTAAGCTACGTTTGAAGTTTGAGGGGACAAGACAAGCAAGCAGCCCCAGTCTCTGTGCCTCTGTGCGAGCAGTGCCATGGGCAGATGAGGCTGAGCAACAGCTTTCCAGGCTAGCTCTTTCTGCCTGCGAGCTATCTGCAGACGTTTGCATTTTCGGAGCAGGGCTGCCAGAGGCGCCCGGCACAGACCACCTAAGCTACGTTTGAAGTTTGAGGGGACAAGACAAGCAAGCAGCCCCAGTCTCTGTGCCTCTGTGCGAGCAGTGCCATGGGCAGATGAGGCTGAGCAACAGCTTTCCAGGCTAGCTCTTTCTGCCTGCGAGCTATCTGCAGACGTTCGCATTTTCGGAGCAGGGCTGCCGGAAGCGCCCGGCACGGATCACTTAAGATACGTTTGAAGTTTGAGGGGACAAGACAAGCAAGCAGCCCCAGTCTCTGTGCCTCTGTGCGAGCAGTGCCATGGGCAGATGAGGCTGAGCAACAGCTTTCCAGGCTAGCTCTTTCTGCCTGCGAGCTATCTGCAGACGTTTGCATTTTCGGAGCAGGGCTGCCGGAAGCGCCCGGAACGGATCACTTAAGATACGTTTGAAATTTGAGGGGACAAGACAAGCAAGCAGCCCCAGTCTCTGTGCCTCTGTGCGAGCAGTGCCATGGGCAGATGAGGCTGAGCAACAGCTTTCCAGGCTAGCTCTTTCTGCCTGCGAGCTATCTGCAGACGTTTGCGTTTTCGGAGCAGGGGTGCCGGAGGCACCTGGCACAGACCACCTAAGCTACGTTTGAAGTTTGAGGGGACAAGACAAGCAAGCAGCCCCAGTCTCTGTGCCTCTGTGCGAGCAGTGCCATGGGCAGATGAGGCTGAGCAACAGCTTTCCAGGCTAGCTCTTTCTGCCTGCGAGCTATCTGCAGACGTTCGCATTTTCGGAGCAGGGCTGCCGGAAGCGCCCGGCACGGATCACTTAAGATACGTTTGAAATTTGAGGGGACAAGACAAGCAAGCAGCCCCAGTCTCTGTGCCTCTGTGCGAGCAGTGCCATGGGCAGATGAGGCTGAGCAACAGCTTTCCAGGCTAGCTCTTTCTGCCTGCGAGCTATCTGCAGACGTTTGCATTTTTGGAGCAGGGCTGCCGGAGGCGCCCGGCACGGACCACCTAAGCTACGTTTGAAGTTTGAGGGGACAAGACAAGCAAGCAGCCCCAGTCTCTGTGCCTCTGTGCGAGCAGTGCCATGGGCAGATGAGGCTGAGCAACAGCTTTCCAGGCTAGCTCTTTCTGCCTGCGAGCTATCTGCAGACGTTCGCATTTTCGGAGCAGGGCTGTCGGAGGCGCCCGGCACAGACCACCTAAGCTACGTTTGAAGTTTGAGGGGACAAGACAAGCAAGCAGCCCCAGTCTCTGTGCCTCTGTGCGAGCAGTGCCATGGGCAGATGAGGCTGAGCAACAGCTTTCCAGGCTAGCTCTTTCTGCCTGCGAGCTATCTGCAGACGTTTGCATTTTCGGAGCAGGGCTGCCAGAAGCGCCCGGCACGGATCACTTAAGATACGTTTGAAATTTGATGGGACAAGACAAGCAAGCAGCCCCAGTCTCTGTGCCTCTGTGCGAGCAGTGCCATGGGCAGATGGGGCTGAGCAACAGCTTTCCAGGCTAGCTCTTTCTGCCTGCGAGCTATCTGCAGACGTTCGCATTTTCGGAGCAGGGCTGCCGGAGACGCCCGGCACGGACCACCTAAGCTACGTTTGAAGTTTGAGGGGACAAGACAAGCAAGCAGCCCCAGTCTCTGTGCCTCTGTGCGAGCAGTGCCATGGGCAGATGAGGCTGAGCAACAGCTTTCCAGGCTAGCTCTTTCTGCCTGCGAGCTATCTGCAGACGTTTGCATTTTCGGAGCAGGGCTGCCAGAGGCGCCCGGCACAGACCACCTAAGCTACGTTTGAAGTTTGAGGGGACAAGACAAGCAAGCAGCCCCAGTCTCTGTGCCTCTGTGCGAGCAGTGCCATGGGCAGATGAGGCTGAGCAACAGCTTTCCAGGCTAGCTCTTTCTGCCTGCGAGCTATCTGCAGACGTTCGCATTTTCGGAGCAGGGCTGCCGGAAGCGCCCGGCACGGATCACTTAAGATACGTTTGAAGTTTGAGGGGACAAGACAAGCAAGCAGCCCCAGTCTCTGTGCCTCTGTGCGAGCAGTGCCATGGGCAGATGAGGCTGAGCAACAGCTTTCCAGGCTAGCTCTTTCTGCCTGCGAGCTATCTGCAGACGTTTGCATTTTCGGAGCAGGGCTGCCGGAAGCGCCCGGAACGGATCACTTAAGATACGTTTGAAATTTGAGGGGACAAGACAAGCAAGCAGCCCCAGTCTCTGTGCCTCTGTGCGAGCAGTGCCATGGGCAGATGAGGCTGAGCAACAGCTTTCCAGGCTAGCTCTTTCTGCCTGCGAGCTATCTGCAGACGTTCGCATTTTCGGAGCAGGGGTGCCGGAGACGCCCGGCACGGACCACCTAAGCTACGTTTTAAGTTTGAGGGGGCAAAACAAGCAAGCAGCCCCAGTCTCTGTGCCTCTGTGCGAGCAGTGCCATGGGCAGATGAGGCTGAGCAACAGCTTTCCAGGCTAGCTCTTTCTGCCTGCGAGCTATCTGCAGACGTTTGCGTTTTCGGAGCAGGGCTGCCGGAGGCACCCGGCACGGACCACCTAAGCTACGTTTGAAGTTTGAGGGGACAAGACAAGCAAGCAGCCCCAGTCTCTGTGCCTCTGTGCGAGCAGTGCCATGGGCAGATGAGGCTGAGCAACAGCTTTCCAGGCTAGCTCTTTCTGCCTGCGAGCTATCTGCAGACGTTCGCATTTTCGGAGCAGGGCTGCCGGAAGCGCCCGGCACGGGTCACTTAAGATACGTTTGAAGTTTGAGGGGACAAGACAAGCAAGCAGCCCCAGTCTCTGTGCCTCTGCGCGAGCAGTGCCATGGGCAGATGAGGCTGAGCAACAGCTTTCCAGGCTAGCTCTTTCTGCCTGCGAGCTATCTGCAGACGTTCGCATTTTCGGAGCAGGGCTGCCGGAAGCGCCCGGCACGGATCACTTAAGATACGTTTGAAGTTTGAGGGAACAAGACAAGCAAGCAGCCCCAGTCTCTGTGCCTCTGCGCGAGCAGTGCCATGGGCAGATGAGGCTGAGCAACAGCTTTCCAGGCTAGCTCTTTCTGCCTGCGAGCTATCTGCAGACGTTTGCATTTTCGGAGCAGGGCTGCCGGAGGCGCCCGGTACGGACCACCTAAGCTACGTTTGAAGTTTGAGGGGACAAGACAAGCAAGCAGCCCCAGTCTCTGTGCCTCTGTGCGAGCAGTGCCATGGGCAGATGAGGCTGAGCAACAGCTTTCCAGGCTAGCTCTTTCTGCCTGCGAGCTATCTGCAGACGTTCGCATTTTTGGAGCAGGGCTGCCGGAAGCGCCCGGAACGGATCACTTAAGATACGTTTGAAGTTTGAGGGGACAAGACAAGCAAGCAGCCCCAGTCTCTGTGCCTCTGTGCGAGCAGTGCCATGGGCAGATGAGGCTGAGCAACAGCTTTCCAGGCTAGTTCTTTCTGCCTGCGAGCTATCTGCAGACGTTCGCATTTTCGGAGCAGGGGTGCCGGAGACGCCCGGCACGGACCACCTAAGCTACGTTTTAAGTTTGAGGGGGCAAAACAAGCAAGCAGCCCCAGTCTCTGTGCCTCTGTGCGAGTAGTGCCATGGGCAGATGAGGCTGAGCAACAGCTTTCCAGGCTAGCTCTTTCTGGCTGCGAGCTATCTGCAGACGTTTGCATTTTTGGAGCAGGGCTGCCGGAGGCGCCCGGCACAGACCACCTAAGCTACGTTTGAAGTTTGAGGGGCCAAGACAAGCAAGCAGCCCCAGTCTCTGTGCCTCTGTGCGAGCAGTGCCATGGGCAGATGAGGCTGAGCAACAGCTTTCCAGGCTAGCTCTTTCTGCCTGCGAGCTATCTGCAGACGTTCGCATTTTCGGAGCAGGGCTGCCGGAAGCGCCCGGCACGGATCACTTAAGATACGTTTGAAGTTTGAGGGGACAAGACAAGCAAGCAGCCCCAGTCTCTGTGCCTCTGCGCGAGCAGTGCCATGGGCAGATGAGGCTGAGCAACAGCTTTCCAGGCTAGCTCTTTCTGCCTGCGAGCTATCTGCAGACGTTTGCATTTTCGGAGCAGGGCTGCCGGAGGCGCCCGGCACGGACCACCTAAGCTACGTTTGAAGTTTGAGGGGACAAGACAAGCAAGCAGCCCCAGTCTCTGTGCCTCTGTGCGAGCAGTGCCATGGGCAGATGAGGCTGAGCAACAGCTTTCCAGGCTAGCTCTTTCTGCCTGCGAGCTATCTGCAGACTTTTGCATTTTCGGAGCAGGGCTGCCGGAGGCGCCCGGCACGGACCACCTAAGCTACGTTTGAAGTTTGAGGGGACAAGACAAGCAAGCAGCCCCAGTCTCTGTGCCTCTGTGCGAGCAGTGCCATGGCCAGATGAGACTGAGCAACAGCTTTCCAGGCTAGCTCTTTCTGCCTGCGAGCTATCTGCAGATGTTCGCATTTTCGGAGCAGGGCTGCCGGAGGCGCCCGGCACAGACCACCTAAGCTACGTTTGAAGTTTGAGGGGACAAGACAAGCAAGCAGCCCCAGTCTCTGTGCCTCTGTGCGAGCAGTGCCATGGGCAGATGAGGCTGAGCAACAGCTTTCCAGGCTAGCTCTTTCTGCCTGCGAGCTATCTGCAGACGTTTGCATTTTCGGAGCAGGGCTGCCGGAGGCGCCCGGCACGGACCACCTAAGCTACATTTGAAGTTTGAGGGGAGAAGACAACCAAGCAGCCCCAGTCTCTGTGCCTCTGTGCGAGCAGTGCCATGGGCAGATGAGGCTGAGCAACAGCTTTCCAGGCTAGCTCTTTCTGCCTGCGAGCTATCTGCAGACGTTCGCATTTTCGGAGCAGGGCTGCCGGAGGCGCCCGGCACAGACCACCTAAGCTACGTTTGAAGTTTGAGGGGGCAAGACAAGCAAGCAGCCCCAGTCTCTGTGCCTCTGTGCGAGCAGTGCCATGGGCAGATGAGGCTGAGCAACAGCTTTCCAGGCTAGCTCTTTCTGCCTGCCAGCTATCTGCAGACGTTCGCATTTTCGGAGCAGGGCTGCGGGAAGCGCCCAGCACGGACCACCTAAGCTACGTTTGAAGTTTGAGAGGGCAAAACAAGCAAGCAGCCCCAGTCTCTGTGCCTCTGTGCGAGCAGTGCCATGGGCAGATGAGGCTGAGCAACAGCTTTCCAGGCTAGCTCTTTCTGCCTGCGAGCTATCTGCAGACGTTCGCGTTTTCGGAGCAGAGCTGCCGGAGGCGCCCGGCACAGACCACCTAAGCTACGTTTGAAGTTTGAGGGGACAAGACAAGCAAGCAGCCCCAGTCTCTGTGCCTCTGTGCGAGCAGTGCCATGGGCAGATGAGGCTGAGCAACAGCTTTCCAGGCTAGCTCTTTCTGCCTGCGAGCTATCTGCAGACGTTCGCATTTTCGGAGCAGGGCTGCCAGAGGCGCCCGGCACAGACCACCTAAGCTACGTTTGAAGTTTGAGGGGCCAAGACAAGCAAGCAGCCCCAGTCTCTGTGCCTCTGTGCGAGCAGTGCCATGGGCAGATGAGGCTGAGCAACAGCTTTCCAGGCTAGCTCTTTCTGCCTGCCAGCTATCTGCAGACGTTCGCATTTTCGGAGCAGGGCTGCGGGAAGCGCCCAGCACGGATCACTTAAGATACGTTTGAAGTTTGAGGGAACAAGACAAGCAAGCAGCCCCAGTCTCTGTGCCTCTGCGCGAGCAGTGCCATGGGCAGATGAGGCTGAGCAACAGCTTTCCAGGCTAGCTCTTTCTGCCTGCGAGCTATCTGCAGACGTTCGCATTTTCGGAGCAGGGCTGCCGGAGGCGCAAGGCACGGACCACCTAATCTACATTTGAAGTTTGAGGGGACAAGACAAGCAAGCAGCCCCAGTCTCTGTGCCTCTGTGCGAGCAGTGCCATGGGCAGATGAGGCTGAGCAACAGCTTTCCAGGCTAGCTCTTTCTGCCTGCGAGCTATCTGCAGACGTTTGCGTTTTCGGAGCAGGGCTGCCGGAGGCGCCCGGCACGGACCACCTAAGCTACGTTTGAAGTTTGAGGGGACAAGACAAGCAAGCAGCCCCAGTCTCTGTGCCTCTGTGCGAGCAGTGCCATGGGCAGATGAGGCTGAGCAACAGCTTTCCAGGCTAGCTCTTTCTGCCTGCGAGCTATCTGCAGACGTTTGCGTTTTCGGAGCAGGGCTGCCGGAGGCGCCCAGCACGGACCACCTAAGCTACGTTTGAAGTTTGAGGGGACAAGACAAGCAAGCAGCCCCAGTCTCTGTGCCTCTGTGCGAGCAGTGCCATGGGCAGATGAGGCTGAGCAACAGCTTTCCAGGCTAGCTCTTTCTGCCTGCGAGCTATCTGCAGACGTTTGCATTTTCGGAGCAGGGCTGCCGGAGGCGCCCGGCACGGACCACCTAAGCTACGTTTGAAGTTTGAGGGGACAAGACAAGCAAGCAGCCCCAGTCTCTGTGCCTCTGTGCGAGCAGTGCCATGGGCAGATGAGGCTGAGCAACAGCTTTCCAGGCTAGCTCTTTCTGCCTGCGAGCTATCTGCAGACGTTCGCATTTTCGGAGCAGGGGTGCCGGAGACGCCCGGCACGGACCACCTAAGCTACGTTTTAAGTTTGAGGGGGCAAAACAAGCAAGCAGCCCCAGTCTCTGTGCCTCTGTGCGAGCAGTGCCATGGGCAGATGAGGCTGAGCAACAGCTTTCCAGGCTAGCTCTTTCTGGCTGCGATCTATCTGCAGACGTTCGCATTTTCGGAGCAGGGCTGCCGGAGGCGCCCGGCACAGACCACCTAAGCTACGTTTGAAGTTTGAGGGGCCAAGACAAGCAAGCAGCCCCAGTCTCTGTGCCTCTGTGCGAGCAGTGCCATGGGCAGATGAGGCTGAGCAACAGCTTTCCAGGCTAGCTCTTTCTGCCTGCGAGCTATCTGCAGACGTTCGCATTTTCGGAGCAGGGCTGCCGGAAGCGCCCGGCACGGATCACTTAAGATACGTTTGAAGTTTGAGGGGACAAGACAAGCAAGCAGCCCCAGTCTCTGTGCCTCTGCGCGAGCAGTACCATGGGCAGATGAGGCTGAGCAACAGCTTTCCAGGCTAGCTCTTTCTGCCTGCGAGCTATCTGCAGACGTTTGCATTTTCGGAGCAGGGCTGCCGGAGGCGCCCGGCACGGACCACCTAAGCTACGTTTGAAGTTTGAGGGGACAAGACAAGCAAGCAGCCCCAGTCTCTGTGCCTCTGTGCGAGCAGTGCCATGGCCAGATGAGGCTGAGCAACAGCTTTCCAGGCTAGCTCTTTCGGCCTGCGAGCTATCTGCAGATGTTCGCATTTTCGGAGCAGGGCTGCCGGAGGCGCCCGGCACAGACCACCTAAGCTACGTTTGAAGTTTGAGGGGACAAGACAAGCAAGCAGCCCCAGTCTCTGTGCCTCTGTGCGAGCAGTGCCATGGGCAGATGAGGCTGAGCAACAGCTTTCCAGGCTAGCTCTTTCTGCCTGCGAGCTATCTGCAGACGTTCGCATTTTCGGAGCAGGGCTGCCGGAGGCGCCCAGCACGGATCACTTAAGATACGTTTGAAGTTTGAGGGGACAAGACAAGCAAGCAGCCCCAGTCTCTGTGCCTCTGCGCGAGCAGTGCCATGGGCAGATGAGGCTGAGCAACAGCTTTCCAGGCTAGCTCTTTCTGCCTGCGAGCTATCTGCAGACGTTTGCATTTTCGGAGCAGGGCTGCCGGAGGCGCCCGGCACGGACCACCTAAGCTACGTTTGAAGTTTGAGGGGACAAGACAAGCAAGCAGCCCCAGTCTCTGTGCCTCTGTGCGAGCAGTGCCATGGGCAGATGAGGCTGAGCAACAGCTTTCCAGGCTAGCTCTTTCTGCCTGCGAGCTATCTGCAGATGTTCGCATTTTCGGAGCAGGGCTGCCGGAGGCGCCCGGCACAGACCACCTAAGCTACGTTTGAAGTTTGAGGGGACAAGACAAGCAAGCAGCCCCAGTCTCTGTGCCTCTGTGCGAGCAGTGCCATGGGCAGATGAGGCTGAGCAACAGCTTTCCAGGCTAGCTCTTTCTGCCTGCGAGCTATCTGCAGACGTTTGGATTTTCGGAGCAGGGCTGCCGGAGGCGCCCGGCACGGACCACCTAAGCTACATTTGAAGTTTGAGGGGACAAGACAACCAAGCAGCCCCAGTCTCTGTGCCTCTGTGCGAGCAGTGCCATGGGCAGATGAGGCTGAGCAACAGCTTTCCAGGCTAGCTCTTTCTGCCTGCGAGCTATCTGCAGACGTTTGCGTTTTCGGAGCAGGGCTGCCGGATGCACCCGGCACGGACCACCTAAGCTACGTTTGAAGTTTGAGGGGACAAGACAAGCAAGCAGCCCCAGTCTCTGTGCCTCTGCGCGAGCAGTGCCATGGGCAGATGAGGCTGAGCAACAGCTTTCCAGGCTAGCTCTTTCTGCCTGCGAGCTATCTGCAGACGTTGGCATTTTCGGAGCAGGGCTGCCGGAGGCGCCCGGCACAGACCACCTAAGCTACGTTTGAAGTTTGAGGGGACAAGACAAGCAAGCAGCCCCAGTCTCTGTGCCTCTGTGCGAGCAGTGCCATGGGCAGATGAGGCTGAGCAACAGCTTTCCAGGCTAGCTCTTTCTGCCTGCGAGCTATCTGCAGACGTTCGCATTTTCGGAGCAGGGCTGCCGGAGGCGCCCGGCACAGACCACCTAAGCTACGTTTGAAGTTTGAGGGGACAAGACAAGCAAGCAGCCCCAGTCTCTGTGCCTCTGTGCGAGCAGTGCCATGGGCAGATGAGGCTGAGCAACAGCTTTCCAGGCTAGCTCTTTCTGCCTGCGAGCTATCTGCAGACGTTTGCATTTTCGGAGCAGGGCTGCCGGAGGCGCCCGGCACGGACCACCTAAGCTACGTTTGAAGTTTGAGGGGACAAGACAAGCAAGCAGCCCCAGTCTCTGTGCCTCTGTGCGAGCAGTGCCATGGGCAGATGAGGCTGAGCAACAGCTTTCCAGGCTAGCTCTTTCTGCCTGCGAGCTATCTGCAGACGTTCGCATTTTTGGAGCAGGGCTGCCGGAAGCGCCCGGAACGGATCACTTAAGATACGTTTGAAGTTTGAGGGGACAAGACAAGCAAGCAGCCCCAGTCTCTGTGCCTCTGTGCGAGCAGTGCCATGGGCAGATGAGGCTGAGCAACAGCTTTCCAGGCTAGCTCTTTCTGCCTGCGAGCTATCTGCAGACGTTCGCATTTTCGGAGCAGGGGTGCCGGAGACGCCCGGCACGGACCACCTAAGCTACGTTTTAAGTTTGAGGGGGCAAAACAAGCAAGCAGCCCCAGTCTCTGTGCCTCTGTGCGAGCAGTGCCATGGGCAGATGAGGCTGAGCAACAGCTTTCCAGGCTAGCTCTTTCTGCCTGCGATCTATCTGCAGACGTTCGCATTTTCGGAGCAGGGCTGCCGGAGGCGCCCGGCACAGACCACCTAAGCTACGTTTGAAGTTTGAGGGGCCAAGACAAGCAAGCAGCCCCAGTCTCTGTGCCTCTGTGCGAGCAGTGCCATGGGCAGATGAGGCTGAGCAACAGCTTTCCAGGCTAGCTCTTTCTGCCTGCGAGCTATCTGCAGACGTTCGCATTTTCGGAGCAGGGCTGCCGGAAGCGCCCGGCACGGATCACTTAAGATACGTTTGAAGTTTGAGGGGACAAGACAAGCAAGCAGCCCCAGTCTCTGTGCCTCTGCGCGAGCAGTGCCATGGGCAGATGAGGCTGAGCAACAGCTTTCCAGGCTAGCTCTTTCTGCCTGCGAGCTATCTGCAGACGTTTGCATTTTCGGAGCAGGGCTGTCGGAGGCGCCCGGCACGGACCACCTAAGCTACGTTTGAAGTTTGAGGGGACAAGACAAGCAAGCAGCCCCAGTCTCTGTGCCTCTGTGCGAGCAGTGCCATGGGCAGATGAGGCTGAGCAACAGCTTTCCAGGCTAGCTCTTTCTGCCTGCGAGCTATCTGCAGACGTTTGCGTTTTCGGAGCAGGGCTGCCGGAGGCACCCGGCACGGACCACCTAAGCTACGTTTGAAGTTTGAGGGGACAAGACAAGCAAGCAGCCCCAGTCTCTGTGCCTCTGTGCGAGCAGTGCCATGGGCAGATGAGGCTGAGCAACAGCTTTCCAGGCTAGCTCTTTCTGCCTCCGAGCTATCTGCAGACGTTCGCATTTTCGGAGCAGGGCTGCCGGAAGCGCCCGGCACGGGTCACTTAAGATACGTTTGAAGTTTGAGGGAACAAGACAAGCAAGCAGCCCCAGTCTCTGTGCCTCTGCGCGAGCAGTGCCATGGGCAGATGAGGCTGAGCAACAGCTTTCCAGGCTAGCTCTTTCTGCCTGCGAGCTATCTGCAGACGTTTGCATTTTCGGAGCAGGGCTGCCGGAGGCGCCCGGCACGGACCACCTAAGCTACGTTTGAAGTTTGAGGGGACAAGACAAGCAAGCAGCCCCAGTCTCTGTGCCTCTGTGTGAGCAGTGCCATGGGCAGATGAGGCTGAGCAACAGCTTTCCAGGCTAGCTCTTTCTGCCTGCGAGCTATCTGCAGACGTTCGCATTTTCGGAGCAGGGCTGCCGGAGACGCCCGACACGGACCACCTAAGCTACGTTTGAATTTTAAGGGGAAAAGACAAGCAAGCAGCCCCAGTCTCTGTGCCTCTGTGCGAGCAGTGCCATGGGCAGATGAGGCTGAGCAACAGCTTTCCAGGCTAGCTCTTTCTGCCTGCGAGCTATCTGCAGACATTCGCATTTTCGGAGCAGGGCTGCCGGAAGCGCCCGGCACGGATCACCTAAGATACGTTTGAATTTTAAGGGGAAAAGACAAGCAAGCAGCCCCAGTCTCTGTGCCTCTGTGCGAGCAGTGCCATGGGCAGATGAGGCTGAGCAACAGCTTTCCAGGCTAGCTCTTTCTGCCTGCGAGCTATCTGCAGACGTTCGCATTTTCGGAGCAGGGCTGCCGGAGACGCCCGACACGGACCACCTAAGCTACGTTTGAAGTTTGAGAGGGCAAAACAAGCAAGCAGCCCCAGTCTCTGTGCCTCTGTGCGAGCAGTGCCATGGGCAGATGAGGCTGAGCAACAGCTTTCCAGGCTAGCTCTTTCTGCCTGCGAGCTATCTGCAGACGTTCGCGTTTTCGGAGCAGAGCTGCCGGAGGCGCCCGGCACAGACCACCTAAGCTACGTTTGAAGTTTGAGGGGACAAGACAAGCAAGCAGCCCCAGTCTCTGTGCCTCTGTGCGAGCAGTGCCATGGGCAGATGAGGCTGAGCAACAGCTTTCCAGGCTAGCTCTTTCTGCCTGCGAGCTATCTGCAGACGTTCGCATTTTCGGAGCAGGGCTGCCGGATGCGCCCAGCACGGACCACCTAAGCTACATTTGAAGTTTGAGGGGGCAAAACAAGCAAGCAGCCCCAGTCTCTGTGCCTCTGTGCGAGCAGTGCCATGGGCAGATGAGGCTGAGCAACAGCTTTCCAGGCTAGCTCTTTCTGCCTGCCAGCTATCTGCAGACGTTCGCATTTTCGGAGCAGGGCTGCGGGAAGCGCCCAGCACGGATCACTTAAGCTACGTTTGAAGTTTGAGGGAACAAGACAAGCAAGCAGCCCCAGTCTCTGTGCCTCTGTGCGAGCAGTGCCATGGGCAGATGAGGCTGAGCAACAGCTTTCCAGGCTAGCTCTTTCTGCCTGCGAGCTATCTGCAGACGTTCGCATTTTCGGAGTAGCGCTGCCGCAAGCACACGGCATGGACCACCTAAGCTACTTTTGAAGTTTGAGTGGGCAAGACAAGCAAGCAGCCCCAGTCTCTGTGCCTCTGTGCGAGCAGTGCCATGGGCAGATGAGGCTGAGCAACAGCTTTCCAGGCTAGGTCTTTCTGCCTGCGAGCTATCTGCTCAGGCAGATAGCCTGAACAGATAGCTCGCAGGAATCCCCGGGAGCCCAACAGTACCCCCGGGACCCCAACACAGCCCCCAGGACCTCGACAGAGTCCCCAGGACCCCGACAGAGATCCCAGGACCCCGACAGAGAACCCAGGACACCAACAGAGGCCTCAGGACCACTACGGAGCCCCCAGGACCCCAACAGAACCCGCAGGACCCCAACAGAGACCCCAGAACCCGAACAGAGCTTTCAGGACACCAACAGAGCCCTCAGAACCCCAACAGCCCCCCCGCGACACCAACAGAGCCCCCAGGACAACAACAGAGCTCACAGGACAACAATAGAGCCCCCAGGAACCCAACAGATCCCCCAGGTCCCCAACAGAGCCCCCAGGACCCTAACAGGGTCCCCAGGACCTCAACAGAGCACACATTACCCCAGCGAAGACCCCAGGACCCCAACAGAGCTCCCAGGACCCCAACAGAGCCCCCAGGACCCCAACAGGGACCCCCTTTACCCCAGCGAAGACCCCGGGACCTCAACAGAGCCCCCGGGACCCCAACAGAGTTCCCAAGATCCAAACAGAGCCCCCAGGAACCCAACAGAGACTTCAGGACCCCAACAGAGCCAGCAGGACACCAACAGAGCCCGCAGGACCCCAACAGAGCCCGCAGGACCCCAACAGAGCCCCCAGGACACGAACGGAGCCCCCGGGAACCCAGCGGAGCCCCCGGGACCCCAGCGGAGCCCCCGGGACCCCAGCGGAGCCCCCGGGACCCGAACCAAGCTCCGAGGACGCCAACAGAGCCCCCGGGACCCCAACAGAGCCTGCGGGACCCCAACAGAGCCCTCGGGACCCCAACAAAGCAACCAGGAGCCGAACAGAGACCCCAGGACCCCAACGGAGCCCCCAGGACCACAACGGAGTCCCCAAAACACGAACAGACCCCCCCGGGACAACAACAGAGCCCCCGGGACCACAACAGAGCCCCCAAGACACGAACAGGACCTCCAGGACCACAACAGAGCCCCTGGGACCACAACAGAGCCCCCAGGACCACAACAGAGCCCCCAGGAACCCAACAGAGCCAAAATAACCACAACAGAGCCCCCAGAACCCCAACAGAGCCCCAGGGACCCCAACAGATTCCCCTGGACCCCAACAGATACCCCGGGACCCCAACAGATACCCCGGGGACACCTACAGAGCCCCCGGGAGAACAACAGAGACCCCAGAACTCGAACAGAGCCCCCAGGACTCCAACAGAGCCCCCAAGACCCCAACAGAGCCCCCAGGAGAACAACAAAGCCCCCAAAAACCAGCACAGAGGCCCCAGAACCCCAACAGAGCCCCCGGGACCCCAACAGAGCCCCCAGGGGAACAACAGAGCCCCCAGGGGAACAACAGAGCCCCCAAAACCCGAACAGATGCCCCAGGACACCAACAGAGCCCCCGGGACGACAACAGAGCCCCCGGGACGACAACAGAGTCCCCAGGACCCCAGCGAAGACCCCAAAAACTCCAACAGAGCCCCCGGGACCCCAACAGAGCTCCCAGGAATCCAACAGAGCCCCCGGGACCCCAACAGATACTTTGGGACCCCAAGAGACCCCCCCGGGACCCCAAGAGACCCGTCGGGACCCCAACAGAAGCCCCAAGACCCCAGAAAAGCCCCCGGGACCCCAACAGAGCCCCCAAGATCCCAACAGAGCCCCCAGGACAACAACAGAGCCTCCAGAACCCGAACCAAGCTCCCGGGACACCAACAGAGCCCGTGGGACACCAACAGAGCCCCCGGGACCCCAACAGATCCCCCGGGGACCCCAACAGAGCCCCCGGGAGAACAACAGAGACCCCAGAACTCGAACAGAGCCCCCAGGACCCCAATAGAGCCCCCAGGACCCCAACAGAGCCCCCAGGAGAATAACAAAGACCCCAAAAACCAGCACAGAGCCCCCGGGACCCCAACAGAGCCCCCGGGACCCCAACAGAGCTCCCAGGAACCCGAACCAAGCTCCGAGGACACCAACAGAGCCCCCGGGACCCCAACAGAGCCTGCGGGACCTCAACAGAGCCCCCGGGACCCCAACAGAGCAACCAGGAGCCGAACAGAGACCCCAGGACCCCAACGGAGCCCCCAGGACCACAACGGAGTCCCCAAAACCCGAACAGACCCCCCCGGGACCACAACAGAGCCCCCAAGACACGAACAAGACCTCCAGGACCACAACAGAGCCCCAGGGATCACAGCAGAGCCCCCGGGACCACAACAGAGCCCCCAGGAACCCAACAGGGCCAAAATAACCACAACAGAGCCCCCAGAACCCCAACAGAGCCCCCGGGACACCAACAGATCAGCCGGGACCCCAACAGATCCCCCGGGACCCCAACAGATACCCCGGGGACCCCTACAGAGCCCCCGGGAGAACAACAGAGACCCCAGAACTCGAACAGAGCCCCCAGGACCCCAACAGAGCCCCCAGGACCCCAACAGAGCCCCCAGGACAACAATAGAGCACCCAGGAACCCAACAGATCCCCCAGGTCCCCAACAGAGCCCCCAGGACACCAACAGGGTCCCCAGGACCTCAACAGAGCACACATTACCCCAGCGAAGACCCCAGGACCCCAACAGAGCTCCCAGGACCCCAACAGAGCCCCCAGGACCCCAACAGGGACCCCCTTTACCCCAGCGAAGACCCCGGGACCTCAACAGAGCCCCCGGGACCCCAACAGAGTTCCCAAGATCCAAACAGAGCCCCCAGGAAACCAACAGAGACTTCAGGACCCCAACAGAGCCAGCAGGACACCAACAGAGCCCGCAGGACCCCAACAGAGCCCGCAGGACCCCAACAGAGCCTCCAGGACACGAACGGAGCCCCCGGGAACCCAGCGGAGCCCCCGGGAACCCAGCGGAGCCCCCGGGACCCGAACCAAGCTCCGAGGACGCCAACAGAGCCCCCGGGACCCCAACAGAGCCTGCGGGACCCCAACAGAGCCCCCGGGACCCCAACAGAGCAACCAGGAGCCGAACAGAGACCCCAGGACCCCAACGGAGCCCCCAGGACCACAACGGAGTCCCCAAAACCCGAACAGACCCCCCGGCACAACAACAGAGCCCCCGGGACCACAACAGAGCCCCCAAGACACGAACAGGACCTCCAGGACCACAACAGAGCCCCCGGGACAACAACAGAGCCCCCGGGACCACAACAGAGTCCCCAGGAACCCAACAGAGCCAAAATAACCACAACAGAGCCCCCAGAACTCCAACAGAGCCCCAGGGATGCCAACAGAGCCCCAGGGATGCCAACAGAGTTCCCGGGATGCCAACAGAGCCCCCGGGACCCCAACAGAGCACCCAGGCTTACAACAGAGCCCCCAGGAACCCAACAGAGCCTTCGGGACCCCAACAGGGCCCCCGGGACCCCAACAGAAGCCCCAAGACCCCAGCAAAGCCCCCGGGACCCCAACAGAGCCCCCAGGACCCCAACAGAGCCCCCAGGACCCCAACGGAGCCCCCAGGACCACAACGGAGCCCCCAAAACCCGAACAGACCCCCCCGGGACAACAACAGAGCCCCCGGGACCACAACAGAGCCCCCAAGACACGAACAGGACCTCCAGGACCACAACAGAGCCCCTGGGACCACAACACAGCCCCCGGGACCACAACAGAGCCCCAGGGATCACAGCAGAGCCCCCGGGACCACAACAGAGCCCCCAGGAACCCAACAGAGCCAAAATAACCAAAACAGAGCCCCCAGAACCCCAACAAAGCCCCCGGGACCCCAACAGATCCCCCGGGACCCCAACAGATCCCCCGGGGACACCAACAGAGCCCCCGGGAGAACAACAGAGACCCCAGAACTCGAACAGAGCCCCCAGGACCCCAATAGAGCCCCCAGGACCCCAACAGAGCCCCCAGGAGAATAACAAAGACCCCAAAAACCAGCACAGAGCCCCCGGGACCACAACAGAGCCCCCGGGACCCCAACAGAGCTCCCAGGAACCCGAACCAAGCTCCGAGGACACCAACAGAGGCCCCGGGACCCCAACAGAGCCTGCGGGACCCCAACAGAGCCCCCGGGACCCCAACAGAGCAACCAGGAGCCGAACAGAGACCCCAGGACCCCAACGGAGGCCCCAGGACCACAACGGAGTCCCCAAAACCCGAACAGACCCCCCCGGGACCACAACAGAGCCCCCAAGACACGAACAAGACCTCCAGGACCACAACAGAGCCCCAGGGATCACAGCAGAGCCCCCGGGACCACAACAGAGCCCCCAGGAACCCAACAGGGCCAAAATAACCACAACAGAGCCCCCAGAACCCCAACAGAGCCCCCGGGACACCAACAGATCAGCCGGGACCCCAACAGATCCCCCGGGACCCCAACAGATACCCCGGGGACCCCTACAGAGCCCCCGGGAGAACAACAGAGACCCCAGAACTCGAACAGAGCCCCCGGGACACCAACAGAGCCCCCAGGACCCCAACAGAGCCCCCAGGACAACAATAGAGCACCCAGGAACCCAACAGATCCCCCAGGTCCCCAACAGAGCCCCCAGGACACCAACAGGGTCCCCAGGACCTCAACAGAGCACACATTACCCCAGCGAAGACCCCAGGACCCCAACAGAGCTCCCAGGACCCCAACAGAGCCCCCAGGACCCCAACAGGGACCCCCTTTACCCCAGCGAAGACCCCGGGACCTCAACAGAGCCCCCGGGACCCCAACAGAGTTCCCAAGATCCAAAAAGAGCCCCCAGGAACCCAACAGAGACTTCAGGACCCCAACAGAGCCAGCAGGACACCAACAGAGCCCGCAGGACCCCAACAGAGCCCGCAGGACCCCAACAGAGCTCCCAGGACACGAACGGAGCCCCCGGGAACCCAGCGGAGCCCCCGGGACCCCAGCGGAGCCCCCGGGACCCGAACCAAGCTCCGAGGACGCCAACAGAGCCCCTGGGACCCCAACAGAGCCTGCGGGACCCCAACAGAGCCCCCGGGACCCCAACAGAGAAACCAGGAGCCGAACAGAGACCCCAGGACCCCAACGGAGCCCCCAAAACCACAACGGAGTCCCCAAAACCCGAACAGACCCCCCCGGCACAACAACAGAGCCCCCGGGACCACAACAGAGCCCCCAAGACACGAACAGGACCTCCAGGACCACAACAGAGCCCCCGGGACAACAACAGAGCCCCCGGGACCACAACAGAGTCCCCAGGAACCCAACAGAGCCAAAATAACCACAACAGAGCCCCCAGAACCCCAACAGAGCCCCAGGGATGCCAACAGAGCCCCAGGGATGCCAACAGAGTTCCCGGGATGCCAACAGAGCCCCCGGGACCCCAACAGAGCACCCAGGCTTACAACAGAGCCCCCAGGACCCCAACAGAGCCTTCGGGACCCCAACAGGGCCCCCGGGACCCCAACAGAAGCCCCAAGACCCCAGCAAAGCCCCCGGGACCCCAACAGAGCCCCCAGGACCCCAACAGAGCCCCCAGGACCCCAACAGAGCCCCCAGGACCCCAACAGAACTCCCAGAATCCGAACAGTAGCTCCCAGGACGACAACAGAGACCTCAGGACCCCCACAGAGCTCCCAGGACACCAACAGAGCCCTCAGGAAAACAACAGAGCCCCCAGGACCACAACAGAGCCCCCAGGACCACAACAGAGCCCCCAGGATCACAACAGAGCCCCCAGGATCACAACAGAGCCCCCAGGATCACAACAGAGCCCCCAGGACGCAAACAGAGCCCCCAGGACGCAAACAGAGCCCATAGGGCACCAACAGAGACCCTAGGACAACCACAGAGCCCCCAGGACCGCAACAGAGCCCCCAGGAGCCCAACAGAGCCCCCAAAAACACAACAGAGCCCCCAGGACAACAACAGAGCCCCCAGGACAACAACAGAGCCCCCAGGACTACAACAGAGCCCCCAGGACAACAACAGAGCCCCCAGGAAAACAACAGAGCATGCAGGACCACAGCAGAGTCCCGAGCAGCACAACAGAGCCCCCAGCAGCACAACAGAGCCTCCAGGACCACAACAGAGCCCCCAGGACACGAACAAGACCTCCAGGACCACAACAGAGCCCCAGGGATCACAGCAGAGCCCCCGGGACAACAACAGAGCCCCCAGGAACCCAACAGGGCCAAAATAACCACAACAGAGCCCCCAGAACCCCAACAGAGCCCCCGGGACACCAACAGATCAGCCGGGACCCCAACAGATCCCCCGGGACCCCAACAGATACCCGGGGACCCCTACAGAGCCCTCGGGAGAACAACAGAGACCCCAGAACTCGAACAGAGCCCCCAGGACCCCAACAGAGCCCCCAGGACCCCAACAGAGCCCCCAGGACAACAATAGAGCACCCAGGAACCCAACAGATCCCCCAGGTCCCCAACAGAGCCCCCAGGACCCCAACAGGGTCCCCAGGACCTCAACAGAGCACACATTACCCCAGCGAAGACCCCAGGACCCCAACAGAGCTCCCAGGACCCCAACAGAGCCCCCAGGACCCCAACAGGGACCCCCTTTACCCCAGCAAAGACCCCGGGACCTCAACAGAGCCCCCGGGACCCCAACAGAGTTCCCAAGATCCAAACAGAGCCCCCAGGAACCCAACAGAGACTTCAGGACCCCAACAGAGCCAGCAGGACACCAACAGAGCCCGCAGACCCCAACAGAGCCCGCAGGACCCCCAACAGAGCCCCAGGACACGAACGGAGCCCCCGGGAACCCAGCGGAGCCCCCGGGACCCCAGCGGAGCCCCCGGGACCCGAACCAAGCTCCGAGGACACCAACAGAGCCCCCGGGACCCCAACAGAGCCTGCGGGACCCCAACAGAGCCCCCGGGACCCCAACAGAGCAACCAGGAGCCGAACAGAGACCCCAGGACCCCAACGGAGCCCCCAAAACCACAACGGAGTCCCCAAAACCCGAACACACCCCCCCGGCACAACAACAGAGCCCCCGGGACCACAACAGAGCCCCCAAGACACGAACAGGACCTCCAGGACCACAACAGAGCCCCCGGGACAACAACAGAGCCCTCGGGACCACAACAGAGTCCCCAGGCACCCAACAGAGCCAAAATAACCACAACAGAGCCCCCAGAACCCCAACAGAGCCCCAGGGATGCCAACAGAGCCCCAGGGATGCCAACAGAGTTCCCGGGATGCCAACAGAGCCCCCGGGACCCCAACAGAGCACCCAGGCTTACAACAGAGCCCCCAGGACCCCAACAGAGCCTTCGGGACCCCAACAGGGCCCCCGGGACCCCAACAGAAGCCCAAGACCCCAGCAAAGCCCCCGGGACCCCAACAGAGCCCCCAGGACCCCAACAGAGCCCCCGGACCCCAACAGAACTCCCAGAATCCGAACAGAGCTCCCAGGACGACAACAGAGACCTCAGGACCCCCACAGAGCTCCCAGGACACCAACAGAGCCCTCAGGAAAACAACAGAGCCCCCAGGACGACAACAGAGCCCCCAGGACGACAACAGAGCCCCCAGGATCACAACAGAGCCCCCAGGATCACAACAGAGCCCCCAGGACGCAAACAGAGCCCCCAGGACGCAAACAGAGCCCCCAGGACGCAAACAGAGCCCATAGGGCACCAACAGAGACCCTAGGACAACCACAGAGCCCCCAGGACCGCAACAGAGCCCCCAGGAGCCCAACAGAGCCCCCAAAAACACAACAGAGCCCCCAGGACAACAACAGAGCCCCCAGGACTACAACAGAGCCCCCAGGACAACAACAGAGCCCCCAGGAAAACAACAGAGCATGCAGGACCACAGCAGAGTCCCGAGCAGCACAACAGAGCCCCCAGCAGCACAACAGAGCCTCCAGGACCACAACAGAGCCCCCAGGACCACAACAGAGCCCCCAGGACCACAACAGAGCCCCCAGGAGAACAACAAAGCCCCCAAAAACCAGAACAGAGGCCCCGGAACACCAACAGAGCCCCCGGGACACCAACAGAGCCCTCGGGACCCCAAAAGAGCCCTAAGCGGAACAACAGAGCCTCCAAAACCCAAACAGATGCCCCAGGACCCCAGCAGAGTCCCCGGGACCCCAAGAGAGCCCCCGGGACCCCAACAGAGACCCCAGAATTCCAACGGAACCCCAAGAATTCCAACAGAACCCCCAGGATTCCAACAGAGCCCCCAAAACCCCAACAGAGCCCCCGGGTACCCAACAGAAACCCCGGGAGCCCAACAGAACCCCCGGGAGCCCAACAGAACCCCCGGGACCCCAACACAGCCCCCAGGACCTCGACAGAGTCCCCAGGACCCGACAGAGATCCCAGGACCCCGACAGAGACCCCAGAACACCAACAGAGGCCCCAGGACCACCACGGAGCCCCCAGGACCCCAACAGAACCCACAGGACCCCAACAGAGACCCCAGAACCCGAACAGAGCTTTCAGGACACCAACAGAGCCCCCAGAACCCCAACAGCCCCCCCCGCGACCCCAACAGAGCCCCCAGGACAACAACAGAGCTCACAGGACAACAATAGTGCCCCCAGGAACCCAACAGATCCCTCAGGTCCCCAACAGAGCCCCCAGGACCCCAACAGGTCCCCAGGACCTCAACAGAGCACACATTACCCCAGCGAAGACCCCAGGACCCCTACAGAGCTCCCAGGACCCCAACAGAGCCCCCAGGACCCCAACAGAGTTCCCAAGATCCAAACAGAGCCCCCAGGAACCCAACAGAGACTTCAGGACCCCAACAGAGACTTCAGGACACCAACAGAGCCCCGGGACCCCAACAGAGCCCGCGGGACCCCAACAGAGCCCCCGGGACCCCAACAGAGCCCGCGGGACCCCAACAGAGCCCGCGGGACCCCAACAGAGCCTGCGGGACCCCAACAGAGCCCGCGGGACCCCAACAGAGCCCGCGGGACCCCAACAGAGCCCGCGGGACACCAAAGGAGCCGCCATTACACCAGTGAAGACCCCAGGACAACAACAGAGTCCCCAAGACAAGAACAGAGCCCCCGGGACCGCCACAGAGCCCCCCAGGACCCCCACAGAGCCCCCGGGACACTCAACAGAGCGTTCAGGAACCGAAAAGAGCCCCAGGACCACAACAGGGTCCCCAGGACGTCAACAGAGCACCCATTACCCCAACAGAGCCCCCAGGACCACAACAGAGCCCCCACGACCCCAACAGAGCCCCCAGGACCCCAACAGGGACCCCCCTTTACCCCAGAGAAACCCCGGGACCTGAACAGAGACCCCGGGACTTCAACAGAGCCCCCGGACCCCAGCGAGGACCCCAAAAACCCCAACAGAGCCCCCGGGATGCCAACAGAGCCCCCGGGAACCCAACAGAGCCCCCGGGACACCAACAGAGCCCCCAGGCTTACAACAGAGCCACCGGGACCCCAACAGAGCCTTCGGGACCCCAACAGAGCCCCCGGGACCCCAACAGAAGCCCCAAGACCCCAGCAAAGCCCCCGGGACTCCAACAGAGCCCCCAGGACCCCAACAGAGCCCCCAAGACAACAATAGAGCACCCAGGAACCCAACAGATCCCCCAGGTCCCCAACAGAGCCCCCAGGACACCAACAGGGTCCCCAGGACCTCAACAGAGCACACATTACCCCAGCGAAGACCCCAGGACCCCCACAGAGCTCCAGGACCCCAACAGAGCCCCCAGGACCCCAACAGGGACCCCTTTACCCCAGCGAAGACCCCGGGACCCCAACAGAGCCCCCCGGGACCCCAACAGAGTTCCCAAGATCCAAACAGAGCCCCCAGGAAACCAACAGAGACTTCAGGACCCCAACAGAGCCAGCAGGACACCAACAGAGCCCGCAGGACCCCAACAGAGCCCGCAGGACCCCAACAGAGCCCCCAGGACACGAACGGAGCCCCCGGGTACCCAACAGAAACCCCGGAGCCCAACAGAACCCCCAGGATTCCAACAGAGCCCCCAGGACCCCAACAGAGCCCCCGGGTACCCAACAGAAACCCCGGGAGCCCAACAGAACCCCCGGGAGCCCAACAGAACCCCCGGGACCCCAACACAGCCCCCAGGACCTCGACAGAGTCCCCAGGACCCCGACAGAGATCCAGGACCCCGACAGAGACCCCAGAACACCAACAGAGGCCCCAGGACCACCACGGAGCCCCCAGGACCCCAACAGAACCCACAGGACCCCAACAGAGACCCCAGAACCCGAACAGAGCTTTCAGGACACCAACAGAGCCCCAGAACCCCAACAGCCCCCCGCGACCCCAACAGAGCCCCCAGGACAACAACAGAGCTCACAGGACAACAATAGTGCCCCCAGGAACCCAACAGATCCCTCAGGTCCCCAACAGAGCCCCCAGGACCCCAACAGGGTCCCCAGGACCTCAACAGAGCACACATTACCCCAGCGAAGACCCCAGGACCCCAACAGAGCTCCAGGACCCCAACAGAGCCCCCAGGACCCCAACAGAGTTCCCAAGATCCAAACAGAGCCCCAGGAACCCAACAGAGACTTCAGGACCCCAACAGAGACTTCAGGACACCAACAGAGCCCCCGGGACCCCAACAGAGCCCGCGGGACCCCAACAGAGCCCGCGGGACCCCAACAGAGCTCGCGGGACCCCAACAGAGCCCGCGGGACCCCAACAGAGCCCGCGGGACCCCAACAGAGCCCGCGGGACACCAAAGGAGCCGCCATTACACCAGTGAAGACCCCAGGACAACAACAGAGTCCCCAAGACAAGAACAGAGCCCCCGGGACCGCCACAGAGCCCCCAGGACCCCCACAGAGCCCCCGGGACACTCAACAGAGCGTTCAGGAACCGAAAAGAGCCCCAGGACCACAACAGGGTCCCAGGACGTCAACAGAGCACCCATTACCCCACAGAGCCCCCAGGACCACAACAGAGCCCCACGACCCCAACAGAGCCCCCAGGAACCCAACAGGGACCACCTTACCCCAGAGAAAACCCCGGGACCTGAACAGAGACCCCGGGACTTCAACAGAGCCCCCGGGACCCCAGCGAGGACCCCAAAAACCCCAACAGAGCCCCCGGGACCCCAACAGAGCCCCAGGACCCCAACAGAACTCCCAGAAGCCGAACAGAGCTCCCAGGACGACAACAGAGACCTCAGGACCCCCACAGAGCTCCCAGGACACCAACAGAGCCCTCAGGAAAACAACAGAGCCCCCAGGACCCCAACAGGGACCCCCTTTACCCCAGCGAAGACCCCGGGACCTCAACAGAGCCCCAGGGACTTCAACAGAGCCCCCGGGACCCCAACAGAGTTCCCAAGATCCAAACAGAGCCCCAGGAACCCAACAGAGACTTCAGGACCCCAACAGAGCCACCAGGACCCCAACAGAGCCCGCAGGGCCCCAACAGAGCCCGCGGGACCCCAACAGAGCTCCCAGGACACAAACGGAGCCCCCGGGACACGAACGGAGCCCCCGGGACCCCAACAGAGCCCCCGGGACTCCAGCGGAGCCCCCGGGACCCGAACCAAGCTCCGAGGACGCCAACAGAGACCCGGGACCCCAACAGAGCCCCCGGGACCCCAACAGAGCCCCCGGAACCCCAACAGAGCAACCAGGAGCCGAACAGAGCCCTCAGGACCCCAACGGAGCCCCCAGGACCACAACGGAGCCCCCAAAACCCGAACAGACCCCCCCGGGAGAACAACAGAGCCCCGGGACCAAAACAGAGCCCCCAAGACACGAACAGGACCTCCAGGACCACAACAGAGCCCCTGGGACCACAACACAGCCCCCGGGACCACAACAGAGCCCCAGGGATCACAGCAGAGCCCCCGGGACCACAACAGAGCCCCCAGGAACCCAACAGAGCCAAAATAACCAAAACAGAGCCCAGAACCCCAACAAAGCCCCAGGGACCCCAACAGATCCCCCGGACCCCAACAGATCCCCCGGGGACCCCAACAGAGCCCCCGGGAGAACAACAGAGACCCCAGAACTCGAACAGAGCCCCCAGGACCCCAATAGAGCCCCCAGGACCCCAACAGAGCCCCCAAGAGAACAACAAAGCCCCCAAAAACCAGCACAGAGCCCCCGGGACCCCAACAGAGCCCCCGGGACCCCAACAGAGCTCCCAGGAACCCGAACCAAGCTCCGAGGACACCAACAGAGCCCCCGGGACCCCAACAGAGCCTGCGGGACCCCAACAGAGCCCCCGGGACCCCAACAGAGCAACCAGGAGCCGAACAGAGACCCCAGGACCCCAACGGAGCCCCCAGGACCACAACGGAGTCCCCAAAACCCGAACAGACCCCCCCGGGACCACAACAGAGCCCCCAAGACACGAACAGGACCTCCAGGACCACAACAGAGCCGCCGGGACCACAACAGAGCCCCCAGGACCACAACAGAGCCCCCAGGAACCCAACAGGGCCAAAATAACCACAAACAGAGCCCCCAGAACCCCAACAGAGCCCCCGGGACACCAACAGATCAGCCGGGACACCAACAGATACCCCGGGACCCCAGCAGATACCCCGGGGACCCCTACAGAGCCCCGGAGAACAACAGAGACCCCAGAACTCGAACAGAGCCCCCAGGACCCCAACAGAGCCCCCAGGACAACAATAGAGCACCCAGGAACCCAACAGGTCCCCCAGGTCCCCAACAGAGCCCCCAGGACACCAACAGGGTCCCCAGGACCTCAACAGAGCACACATTACCCCAGCGAAGACCCCAGGACCCCCACAGAGCTCCCAGGACCCCAACAGAGCCCCCAGGACCCCAACAGGGACCCCCTTTACCCCAGCGAAGACCCCGGGACCCCAACAGAGCCCCCGGGACCCCAACAGAGTTCCCAAGATCCAAACAGAGCCCCCAGGAAACCAACAGAGACTTCAGGACCCCAACAGAGCCAGCAGGACACCAACAGAGCCCGCAGGACCCCAACAGAGCCCGCAGGACCCCAACAGAGCCCCCAGGACACGAACGGAGCCCCCGGGAACCCAGCGGAGCCCCCGGGACCCCAGCGGAGCCCCCGGGACCCGAACCAAGCTCCGAGGACGCCAACAGAGCCCCGGGACCCCAACAGAGCCCGCGGGACCCCAACAGAGCCCCCGGGACCCCAACAGAGCAACCAGGAGCCGAACAGAGACCCAGGACCCCAACGGAGCCCCCAGGACCACAACGGAGTCCCCAAAACCCGAACAGACACCCCCCGGCACAACAACAGAGCCCCCGGGACCACAACAGAGCCCCCAAGACACGAACAGGACCTCCAGGACCACAACAGAGCCCCCGGGACAACAACAGAGCCCCCGGGACCACAACAGAGCCCCCAGGAACCCAACACAGCCAAAATAACCACAACAGAGCCCCCAGAACCCCAACAGAGCCCCAGGGATGCCAACAGAGCCCCAGGGATGCCAACAGAGTTCCCGGGATGCCAACAGAGCCCCCGGGACCCCAACAGAGCACCCAGGCTTACAACAGAGCCCCCAGGACCCCAACAGAGCCTTCCGGACCCCAACAGGGCCCCCGGGACCCAACAGAAGCCCCAAGACCCCAGCAAAGCCCCCGGGACCCCAAAAGAGCCCCCAGGACCCCAACAGAGCCCCCAGGACCCCAACAGAACTCCCAGAATCCGAACAGAGCTCCAGGACGACAACAGAGACCTCAGGACCCCAGACAACAGAGACCTCAGGACCCCCACAGAGCTCCCAGGACACCAACAGAGCCCTCAGGAAAACAACAGAGCCCCCAGGATCACAACAGAGCCCCCAGGACGCAAACAGAGCCCCCAGGACGCAAACAGAGCCCCCAGGACGCAAACAGAGCCCCCAGGACGCAAACAGAGCCCATAGGGCACCAACAGAGAACCTAGGACAACCACAGAGCCCCCAGGACCGCAACAGAGCCCCCAGGAGCCCAACAGAGCCCCCAAAAACACAACAGAGCGCCCAGGACAACAACAGAGCGCCCAGGACAACAACAGAGCGCCCAGGACAACAACAGAGCGCCCAGGAAAACAACAGAGCATGCAGGACCACAGCAGAGCCCCGAGCAGCACAACAGAGCCCCCAGCAGCACAACAGAGCCTCCAGGACCACAACAGAGCCCCCAGGACCACAACAGAGCCCCCAGGAGAACAACAAAGCCCCCAAAAACCAGAACAGAGGCCCCGGAACACCAACAGAGCCCCCGGGACACCAACAGAGCCCTCGGGACCCCAAAAGAGCCCTCAGCGGAACAACAGAGCCTCCAAAACCCAAACAGATGCCCCAGGACCCCAACAGAGCCCCCGGGACCCCAAGAGAGCCCCCGGGACCCCAACAGAGACCCCAGAATTCCAACGGAACCCCAAGAATCCCAACAGAACCCCCAGGATTCCAACAGAGCCCCCAGGACCCCAACAGAGCCCCCGGGAACCCAACAGAACCCCCGGGAGCCCAACAGAACCCCCGGGACCCCAACACAGCCCCCAGGACCTCGACAGAGTCCCCAGGACCCCGACAGAGATCCCAGGACCCCGACAGAGACCCCAGGACACAAACAGAGGCCCCAGGACCACCACGGAACCCCCCAGGACCCCAACAGAACCCGCAGGACCCCAACAGAGACCCCAGAACCCGAACAGAGCTTTCAGGACACCAACAGAGCCCCCAGAACCACAACAGCCCCCCCGCGACCCCAACAGAGCCCCCAGGACAACAACAGAGCTCACAGGACAACAATAGTGCCCCCAGGAACCCAACAGATCCCCCAGGTCCCCAACAGAGCCCCCAGAACCCCAACAGGGACCCCCTTTACCCCAGAGAAAACCCCGGGACCTCAACAGAGCCCCCGGGACTTCAACAGAGCCCCCGGGACCCCAGAGAGGACCCCAAAAACCCCAACAGAGCCCCCGGGATGCCAACAGAGCCCCGGGACACCACAGAGCCCCCAGGCTTACAACAGAGCCCCCGGGACCCCAACAGAGCCTTCGGGACCCCAACAGAGCCCCCGGGACCCCAACAGAAGCCCCAGAAGCCGAACAGAGCTCCCAGGACGACAACAGAGACCTCAGGACCCCCACAGAGCTCCCAGGACACCAACAGAGCCCTCAGGAAAACAACAGAGCCCCCAGGACCCCAACAGGGACCCCCCTTTACCCCAGCGAAGACCCCGGGACCTCAACAGAGCCCCAGGGACTTCAACAGAGCCCCCGGGACCCCAACAGAGTTCCCAAGATCCAAACAGAGCCCCCAGGAACCCAACAGAGACTTCAGGACCCCAACAGAGCCAGCAGGACCCCAACAGAGCCCGCAGGACCCCAACAGAGCCCGCGGGACCCCAACAGAGCTCCCAGGACATGAACGGAGCCCCCGGGACACGAACGGAGCCCCCGGGACCCCAGCGGAGCCCCCGGGACCCGAACCAAGCTCCGAGGACGCCAACAGAGCCCCCGGGACTCCAACAGAGCCCCCGGGACCCCAACAGAGCAACCAGGAGCCGAACAGAGCCCCCAGGACCCCAACGGAGCCCCCAGGACCACAACGGAGCCCCCAAAAACCGAACAGACCCCCCCGGGACAACAACAGAGCCCCCGGGACCACAACAGAGCCCCCAAGACACGAACAGGACCTCCAGGACCACAACAGAGCCCCTGGGACCACAAAACAGCCCCCGGGACCACAACAGAGCCCCAGGGATCACAGCAGAGCCCCCGGGACCACAACAGAGCCCCCAGGAACCCAACAGAGCCAAAATAACCAAAACAGAGCCCCAGAACCCCAACAAAGCCCCAGGGACCCCAACAGATACCCCGGGACCCCAACAGATCCCCCGGGGACCCCAACAGAGCCCCCGGGGACCCCAACAGAGCCCCCGGGAGAACAACAGAGACCCCAGAACTCGAACAGAGCCCCCAGGACCCCAATAGCGCCCCCAGGACCCCAACAGAGCCCCCAGGAGAACAACAAAGCCCCCAAAAACCAGCACAGAGCCCCCGGGACCCCAACAGAGCCCCCGGGACCCCAACAGAGCTCCCAGGAACCCGAACCAAGCTCCGAGGACACCAACAGAGCCCCCGGGACCCCAACAGAGCCTGCGGGACCCCAACAGAGCCCCCGGGACCCCAACAGAGCAACCAGGAGCCGAACAGAGACCCCAGGACCCCAACGGAGCCCCCAGGACCACAACGGAGTCCCCAAAACCCGAACAGACCCCCCCGGGACCACAACAGAGCCCCCAAGACACGAACAGGGCCTCCAGGACCACAACAGAGCCCCCGGGACCGCAACAGAGCCCCCGGGACCACAACAGAGCCCCCGGGACCACAACAGGGCCAAAATAACCACAACAGAGCCCCCAGAACCCCAACAGAGCCCCCGGGACACCAACAGATCAGCCGGGACCCCAACAGATCCCCCGGGGACCCCTACAGAGCCCCCGGGAGAACAACAGAGCCCCCAGGACCCCAACAGAGCCCCCAGGACCCCAACAGAGCCCCCAGGACAACAATAGAGCACCCAGGAAACCAACAGATCCCCCAGGTCCCCAACAGAGCCCCCAGGACCCCAACAGGGTCCCCAGGACCTCAACAGAGCACACATTACCCCAGCGAAGACCCCAGGACCCCAACAGGGTTCCCAGGACCCCAACAGAGCCCCCAGGACCCCAACAGGGACCCCCTTTACCCCAGCGAAGACCCCGGGACCTCAACAGAGCCCCCGGGACCCCAACAGAGTTCCCAAGATCCAAACAGAGCCCCCAGGAAACCAACAGAGACTTCAGGACCCCAACAGAGCCAGCAGGACACCAACAGAGCCCGCAGGACCCCAACAGAGCCCGCAGGACCCCAACAGAGCCCCCAGGACACGAACGGAGCCCCCGGGAACCCAGCGGAGCCCCCGGGACCTCAGCGGAGCCCCCGGGACCTCAGCGGAGCCCCCGGGACCTGAACCAAGCTCCGAGGACGCCAACAGAGACCCCGGGACCCCAACAGAGCCTGCGGGACCCCAACAGAGCAACCAGGAGCCGAACAGAGACCCCAGGACCCCAACGGAGCCCCCAGGACCACAACGGAGTCCCCAAAACCCGAACAGACCCCCCCCGGCACAACAACAGAGCCCCCGGGACCACAACAGAGCCCCCAAGACACGAACAGGACCTCCAGGACCACAACAGAGCCCCCGGGACAACAACAGAGCCCCCGGGACCACAACAGAGCCCCCAGGAACCCAACAGAGCCAAAATAACCACAACAGAGCCCCCAGAACCCCAACAGAGCCCCAGGGATGCCAACAGAGCCCCAGGGATGCCAACAGAGTTCCCGGGATGCCAACAGAGCCCCCGGGACCCCAACAGAGCACCCAGGATTACAACAGAGCCCCCAGGACCCCAACAGAGCCTTCCGGACCCCAACAGGGCCCCCGGGACCCCAACAGAAGCCCCAAGACCCCAGCAAAGCCCCCGGGACCCCAACAGAGCCCCCAGGACCCCAACAGAGCCCCCAGGACCCCAACAGAACTCCCAGAATCCGAACAGAGCTCCCAGGACGACAACAGAGACCTCAGGACCCCCACAGAGCTCCCAGGACACCAACAGAGCCCTCAGGAAAACAACAGAGCCCCCAGGACCACAACAGAGCCCCCAGGACCACAACAGAGCCCCCAGGATCACAACAGAGCCCCCAGGACGCAAACAGAGCCCCCAGGACGCAAACAGAGCCCCCAGAACAACAACAGAGCCCATAGGGCACCAACAGAGACCCTAGGACAACCACAGAGCCCCCAGGACCGCAACAGAGCCCCCAGGAGCCCAACAGAGCCCCCAAAAACACGACAGAGCCCCCAGGACAACAACAGAGCCCCCAGGACAACAACAGAGCCCCCAGGACAACAACAGAGCATGCAGGACCACAGCAGAGCCCCGAGCAGCACAACAGAGCCCCCAGCAGCACAACAGAGCCTCCAGGACCACAACAGAGCCCCCAGGACCACAACAGAGCCCCCAGGACCACAACAGAGCCCCCAGGAGAACAACAAAGCCCCCAAAAACCAGAACAGAGGCCCCGGAACACCAACAGAGCCCCCGGGACACCAACAGAGCCCTCGGGACCCCAAAAGAGCTCTCAGCGGAACAACAGAGCCTCCAAAACCCAAACAGATGCCCCAGGACCCCAACAGAGCCCCCGGGACCCCAAGAGAGCCCCCGGGACCCCAACAGAGACCCCAGAAATCCAACGGAACCCCAAGAATCCCAACAGAACCCCCAGGATTCCAACAGAGCCCCCAGGACCCCAACAGAGCCCCCGGGAACCCAACAGAACCCCCGGGAGCCCAACAGAACCCCCGGGACCCCAACACAGCCCCCAGGACCTCGACAGAGTCCCCAGGACCCCGACAGAGATCCCAGGACCCCGACAGAGACCCCAGGACACCAACAGAGGCCCCAGGACCACCACGGAGCCCCCAGGACCCCAACAGAACCCGCAGGACCCCAACAGAGACTCCAGAACAAGAACAGAGCTTTCAGGACACCAACAGAGCCCCCAGAACCACAACAGCCCCCCCGCGACCCCAACAGAGCCCCCAGGACAACAACAGAGCTCACAGGACAACAATAGTGCCCCCAGGAACCCAACAGATCCCCCAGGTCCCCAACAGAGCCCCCAGGACACCAACAGGGTCCCCAGGACCTCAACAGAGCACACATTACCCCAGCAAAGACCCCAGGACCCAAACAGAGCTCCCAGGACCCCAACAGAGCCCCCAGAAAGACCCGGGACCTCAACAGAGCCCCCGGGACCCCAACAGAGTTCCCAAGATCCAAACAGAGCCCCCAGGAACCCAACAGAGACTTCAGGACCCCAACAGAGACTTCAGGACACCAACAGAGCCCCCAGGACCCCAACAGAGCCCGCGGGACCCCAACAGAGCCCGCGGGACCCCAACAGAGCCCGCGGGACCCCAGCAGAGCCCGCGGGACCCCAGCAGAGCCCGCGGGACCCCAACAGAGCCCGCGGGACCTTAACAGAGCCCGCGGGACCCCAACAGAGCCCGCAGGACACCAAAGGAGCCGCCATTACACCAGTGAAGACCCCAGGACAACAACAGAGCCCCCAAGACAAGAACAGAGCCCCCGGGACCGCCACAGAGCCCCCAGGACCCCCACAGAGCCCCCGGGACACTCAACAGAGCGTTCAGGAACCGAAAAGAGCCCCCAGGACCACAACAGGGTCCCCAGGACGTCAACAGAGCACCCATTACCCCAACAGAGCCCCCAGGACCACAACAGAGCCCCCACGACCCCAACAGAGCCCCCAGGACCCCAACAGGGACCCCCTTTACCCCAGAGAAGACCCGGGACCTCAACAGAGCCCCCGGGACTTCAACAGAGCCCCCGGGACCACAACAGAGACCCCAGGACCCCAGCAAAGACCCCAAAAACCCCAACAGAGCCCCCGGGATGCCAACAGAGCCCCGGGATGCCAACAGAGCCCCCGGGACCCCAACAGAGCACCCAGGCTTACAACAGAGCCCCCAGGACCCCAACAGAGCCTTCGGTACCCCAACAGGGCCCCCGGGACTCCAACAGAAGCCCCAAGACCCCAGCAAAGCCCCCGGGACCCCAACAGAGCCCCCAGGACAACAACAGAGCTCACAGGACAACAATAGTGCCCCCAGGAACCCAACAGATTCTCCAGGTCCCCAACAGAGCCCCCAGGACCCCAACAGGGTCCCCAGGACCTCAACAGAGCACACATTACCCCAGCGAAGACCCCAGGACCCCAACAGAGCTCCCAGGACCCCAACAGAGCCCCCAGGACCCCAACAGGGACCCCCTTTACCCCAGCGAAGACCCCGGGACCTCAACAGAGCCCCCGGGACCCCAACAGAGTTCCCAAGATCCAAACAGAGCCCCCAGGAACCCAACAGAGACTTCAGGACCCCAACAGAGACTTCAGGACACCAACAGAGCCCCCAGGACCCCAACAGAGCCCGCGGGACCCCAACAGAGCCCGCGGGACCCCAACAGAGCCCGCGGGACCCCAACAGAGCCCGCGGGACCCCAACAGAGCCCGCGGGACCCCAGCAGAGCCCCCGGGACCCCAACAGAGCCCGCGGGACCCCAACAGAGCCCGCGGGACCCCAACAGAGCCCGCGGGACCCCAACAGAGCCCGCGGGACACCAAAGGAGCCGCCATTACACCAGTGAAGACCCCAGGACAACAACAGAGCCCCCAAGACAAGAACAGAGTCCCTGGGACCGCCACAGAGCCCCCAGGACCCCCACAGAGCCCCCGGGACACTCAACAGAGCGTTCAGGAACCGAAAAGAGCCTCCAGGACCACAACAGGGTCCCCAGGACGTCAACAGAGCACCCATTACCCCAACAGAGCCCCCAGGACCACAACAGAGCCACCACGACCCCAACAGAGCCCCCAGGACCCCAACAGGGACCCCCTTTACCCAGAGAAGACCCCGGACCTCAACAGAGCCCCCGGGACCACAACAGAGACCCCAGGACCCCAGCAAAGACCCCAAAAACCCCAACAGAGCCCCCGGGATGCCAACAGAGCCCCCGGGATGCCAACAGAGCCCCCGGGACACCAACAGAGCACCCAGGGTTACAACAGAGCCCCAGGACCCCAACAGAGCCTTCGGTACCCCAACAGGGCCCCCGGGACCCCAACAGAAGCCCCAAGACCCCAGCAAAGCCCCCGGGACCCCAACAGAGCCCCCAGGACCCCAACAGAGCCCCCAGGACACCAACAGAACTCCCAGAATCCGAACAGAGCTCCCAGGACGACAACAGAGCCCCCAGGAAAACAACAGAGCCCCCAGGAAAACAACAGAGCCCCCAGGACGACAACAGAGCCCCCAGGACCACAACAGAGCCCCCAGGACCACAACAGAGCCCATAGGGCACCAACAGAGACCCTAGGACAACCACAGAGCCCCCAGGACCGCAACAGAGCCCGCAGGAGCCCAACAGAGCCCCCAAAAACACAACAGAGCCCCAGGACAACAACAGAGCCCCCAGGACAACAACAGAGCCCCCAGGACAACAACAGAGCATGCAGGACCACAGTAGAGCCCCGAGCAGCACAACAGAGCCCCGAGCAGCACAACAGAGCCCCCAGGACCACAACAGAGCCCCCAGGACCACAACAGAGCCCCCAGGAGAACAACAAAGCCCCCAAAAACCAGAACAGAGGCCCCGGAACACCAACAGAGCCCTCGGGACACCAACAGAGCCCTCAGCGGAACAACAGAGCCTCCAAAACACAAACAAATGCCCCAGGACCCCAACAGAGCCCCCGGGACGCCAAGAGAGCCCCCGGGACCCCAACAGAGACCCCAGAAATCCAACAGAACCCCAAGAATCCCAACAGAACCCCCAGGATTCCAACAGAGCCCCCAGGACCACAACAGAGCCCCCGGGAACCCAACAGAACCCCCGGGACCCCAACACAGCCCCCAGGACCTCGACAGAGTCCCCAGGACCCCGACAGAGATCCCAGGACCCCGACAGAGACCCCAGGACACCAACAGAGGCCCAGGACCACCACGGAGCCCCCAGGACCCCAACAGAACCCGCAGGACCCCAACAGAGACTCCAGAACCCGAACAGAGCTTTCAGGACACCAACAGAGCCCCCAGAACCACAACAGCCCCCCCGCGACCCCAACAGAGCCCCCAGGACAACAACAGAGCCCCCAGGAACCCAACAGATCCCCCAGGTCCCCAACAGAGCCCCCAGGACCCCAACAGAGCCCCAGGACCCCAACAGGGTCCCCAGGACCTCAACAGAGCACACATTACCCCAGCGAAGACCCCAGGACCCCAACAGAGCTCCCAGGACCCCAACAGAGCCCCCAGGACACCAACAGGGACCCCCTTTACCCCAGCGAAGACCCCGGGACCTCAACAGAGCCCCCGGGACCCCAACAGAGTTCCCAAGATCCAAACAGAGCCCCCAGGAACCCAACAGAGACTTCAGGACCCCAACAGAGACTTCAGGACACCAACAGAGCCCGCAGGACCCCAACAGAGCCCGCAGGACCCCAACAGAGACCCCCAGGACACGAACGGAGCCCCCGGGAACCCAGCGGAGACCCCGGGAACCCAGCGGAGACCCCAGAACCCGAACCAAGCTCCGAGGACGCCAACAGAGCCCCCGGGAACCCAACAGAGCCTGCGGGACCCCAACAGAGCCCCCGGGACCCCAACAGAGCAACCAGGAGCCGAACAGAGACCCCAGGACCCCAACGGAGCCCCCAGGACCACAACGGAGTCCCCAAAACACGAACAGACCCCCCCGGGACAACAACAGAGCCCCCGGGACCACAACAGAGCCCCCAAGACACGAACAGGACCTCCAGGACCACAACAGAGCCCCTGGGACCACAACAGAGCCCCCAGGACCACAACAGAGCCCCCAGGAACCCAACAGAGCCAAAATAACCACAACAGAGCCCCCAGAACCCCAACAGAGCCCCAGGGATCCCAACAGATTCCCCGGGACCCCAACAGATCCCCGGGACCCCAACAGATACCCCGGGGACCCCTACAGAGCCCCCGGGAGAACAACAGAGCCCCCGGGAGAACAACAGAGCCCCCGGGAGAACAACAGAGACCCCAGAACTCGAACAGAGCCCCCAGGACCCCAACAGAGCCCCCAGGACCCCAACAGAGCCCCCAGGAGAACAACAAAGCCCCCAAAAACCAGCACAGAGGCCCCGGAACCCCAACAGAGCCCCCGGGACCCCAACAGAGCCCCCAGGGGAACAACAGAGCCCCCAGGGGAACAACAGAGCCTCCAAAACCCGAACAGATGCCCCAGGACACCAACAGAGCCCCCGGGACGACAACAGAGCCCCGGGACGACAACAGAGACCCCAGGACCCCAGCGAAGACCCCAAAAACTCCAACAGAGCCCCCGGGACCCCAACAGAGCTCCCAGGAATCCAAAAGAGCCCCCGGGACCCCAACAGATCCTTTGGGACCCCAAGAGACCCCCCGGGACCCCAAGAGACCCGCCAGGACCCCAACAGAAGTCCCAAGACCCCAGAAAAGCCCCCGGGACCCCAACAGAGCCCCCAGGATCCCAACAGAGCCCCCAGGACAACAACAGAGCCTCCAGAACCCGAACCAAGCTCCCGGGACACCAACAGAGCCCGCGGGACCCCAACAGAGCCCCCAGGACCCCAACAGAGACCCCAGGACCCCAACAGGGACCCCCTTTAGCCCAGAGAAAACCCCGGGACCTCAACAGAGCCCCGGATTCAACAGAGCCCCCGGGACCCCAGCGAGGACCCCAAAAACCCCAACAGAGCCCCCGGGATGCCAACAGAGCCCCCGGGATCCCAACAGAGCCCCCGGGACACCAACAGAGCCCCCAGGCTTACAACAGAGCCCCCGGGACCCCAACAGAGCCTTCGGGACCCCAACAGAGCCCCCAGGACCCAACAGAACTCCCAGAAGCCGAACAGAGCTCCCAGGACGACAACAGAGACCTCAGGACCCCCACAGAGCTCCCAGGACACCAACAGATCCCTCAAGAAAACAACAGAGCCCCCAGGACCCCAACAGGGACCCCCTTTACCCCAGCGAAGACCCCGGGACCTCAACAGAGCCCCAGGGACTTCAACAGAGCCCCCGGGACCCCAACAGAGTTCCCAAGATCCAAACAGAGCCCCAGGAACCCAACAGAGACTTCAGGACGCCAACAGAGCCAGCAGGACCCCAACAGAGCCAGCAGGACCCCAACAGAGCCCGCGGGACCCCAACAGAGCCAGCAGGACCCCAACAGAGCCCGCGGGACCCCAACAGAGCTCCCAGGACACGAACGGAGCCCCCGGGACAAGAACGGAGCCCCCGGGACACGAACGGAGCCCCCGGGACCCCAGCGGAGCCCCTAGTACCCCAGCGGAGCCACCGGGACCCCAACAGAGCCCCCGGGACCCCAACAGAGCCCCCAGGACCCGAACCAAGCTCCGAGGATGCCAACAGAGCCCCCGGGACTCCAACAGAGCCCACGGGACCCCAACAGAGCAACCAGGAGCTGAACAGAGCCCCCAGGACCCCAACGGAGCCCCCAGGACCACAACGGAGCCCCCAAAACCCGAACAGACCCCCCGGGACAACAACAGAGCCCCCGGGACCACAACAGAGCCCCAAGACACGAACAGGACCTCCAGGACCACAACAGAGCCCCTGTGACCACAACACAGCCCCCGGGACCACAACAGAGCCCCAGGGATCACAGCAGAGCCCCCGGGACCACAACAGAGCCCCCAGGAACCCAACACAGCCAAAATAACCAAAACAGAGCCCCCAGAACACCAACAAAGCCCCCGGGACCCCAACAGATCCCCCGGGACCCCAACAGATCCCCCGGGGACCCCAACAGAGCCCCCGGGAGAACAACAGAGACCCCAGAACTCGAACAGAGCCTCAAGGACCCCAATGGAGCCCCCAGGACCCCAACAGAACCCCCAGGAGAACAACAAAGCCCCCAAAAACCAGCACAGAGCCCCCGGGACCCCAACAGAGCCCCCGGGACCCCAACAGAGCCCCCGGAACCCGAACCAAGCTCCGAGGACACCAACAGAGCCCCCGGGACCCCAACAGAGCCTGCGGGACCCCAACAGAGCCTCCGGGACCCCAACAGAGCAACCAGGAGCCGAACAGAGACCCCAGGACCCCAACGGAGCCCCCAGGACCACAACGGAGTCCCCAAAACCCAAACAGACCCCCCCGGGACAACAACAGAGCCCCCGGGACCACAACAGAGCCCCCAAGACACGAACAGGACCTCCAGGACCACAACAGAGCCCCCGGGACCACAACAGAGCCCCCAGGAACCCAACAGGGCCAAAATAACCACAACAGATCCCCCGGGACCCCAACAGATCCCCCGGGACCCCAACAGATACCCCGGGGACCCCTACAGAGCCCCCGGGATAACAACAGAGACCCCAGAACTCGAACAGAGCCCCCAGGACCCCAACAGAGCCCCCAGGACAACAATAGAGCACCCAGGAACCCAACAGATCCCCCAGGTCCCCAACAGAGCCCCCAGGACCCCAACAGGGTCCCCAGGACCCCAACAGAGCACACATTACCCCAGCGAAGACCCCAGGACCCCAACAGAGCTCCCAGGACCCCAACAGAGCCCCCAGGACCCCAACAGGGACCCCCTTTACCCCAGCGAAGACCCCGGGACCTCAACAGAGCCCCCGGGACCCCAACAGAGTTCCCAAGATCCAAACAGAGCCCCCAGGAACCCAACAGAGACTTCAGGACCCCAACAGAGCCAGCAGGACACCAACAGAGCCCGCAGGACCCCAACAGAGCCCCAGGACCCCAACAGAGCCCCCAGGACAACAATAGAGCACCAGGAACCCAACAGATCCCCCAGGTCCCCAACAGAGCCCCCAGGACCCCAACAGGGTCCCCAGGACCCCAACAGAGCACACATTACCCCAGCGAAGACAACAGAGACCCCAACAGAGCTCCCAGGACCCCAACAGAGCCCCCAGGACCCCAACAGGGACCCCCTTTACCCCAGCGAAGACCCCGGGACCTCAACAGAGCCCCCGGGACCCCAACAGAGTTCCCAAGATCCAAACAGAGCCCCCAGGAACCCAACAGAGACTTCAGGACCCCAACAGAGCCAGCAGGACACCAACAGAGCCCGCAGGACCCCAACAGAGCCCGCAGGACCCCAACAGAGCCCCCAGGACACGAACGGAGCCCCTGGGAACCCAGCGGAGCCCCGGGACCCCAGCGGAGCCCCCAGAACCCGAACCAAGCTCCGAGGACGCCAACAGAGCCCCCAGGACCCCAACAGAGCCTGCGGGACTCCAACAGAGCCCCCGGGACCCCAACAGAGCAACCAGGAGCTGAACAGAGCCCACAGGACCCCAACGGAGCCCCCAGGACCACAACGGAGCCCCCAAAACCCGAACAGACCCCCCCGGCACAACAACAGAGCCCCCGGGACCACAACAGAGCCCCCAAGACACGAACAGGACCTCCAGGACCACAACAGAGCCCCTGGGACCACAACAGAGCCTCCGGGACCACAACAGAGCCCCAGGAACCCAACAGAGCCAAAATAATAACAACAGAGCCCCCAGAACCCCAACAGAGCCCAAGGGATGCCAACAGAGCCCCGGGATGCCAATAGAGCCCCCGGGACCACAACAGAGCACCCAGGCTTACAACAGAGCCCCCGGGACCCCAACAGAGACTTCGGGACCCCAACAGAGCCCCCGGGACCCCAACAGAAGCCCCAAGACCCCAGCAAAGCCCCCGGGACCCCAACAGAGCCCCCAGGACCACAACAGAGCCCCCAGGACCCCAACAGAACTCCCAGAATCCGAACAGAGCTCCCAGGACGACAACAGAGACCTCAGGACCCTCACAGAGCTCCCAGGACACCAAGAGAGCCCTCAGAAAACAACAGAGCCTCCGGGACGACAACAGAGCTCCCAGGACCACAACAGAGCCCCCAGGACCACAACAGAGCCCCCAGGACCACAACAGAGCCCCCAGGACCACAACAGAGCCCCCAGGACGCAAACAGAGCCCATAGGGCACAAACAGAGACCCTAGGACAACCACAGAGCCCCCAGGACCGCAACAGAGCCCCCAGGAGCCCAACAGAGCCCCCAAAAACACAACAGAGCCCCCAGGACAACAACAGAGCCCCCAGGACAACAACAGAGCCCCCAGGACAACAACAGAGCCCCCAGGACAACAACAGAGCCCCCAGGACAACAACAGAGCATGCAGGACCACAGCAGAGCCCCGAGCAGTACAACAGAGCCCCCAGCAGCACAACAGAGCCCCCAGCAGCACAACAGAGCCCCCAGCAGCACAACAGAGCCCCCAGGACCACAACAGAGCTCACAGGACAACAATAGAGCCCCCAGGAACCCAACAGATCCCCCAGGTCCCCAACAGAGCCCCCAGGACCCCAACAGGGTCTCCAGGACCTCAACAGAGCACACATTACTTGAGCGAAGACCCCAGGACCCCAACAGAGCTCCCAGGACCCCAACAGAGCCCCCAGGACCCCAACAGGGACCCCCTTTACCCCAGCGAAGACCCCGGGACCTCAACAGAGCCCCCGGGACTTCAACAGAGCCCCCGGGACTTCAACAGAGCCCCCGGGACACCAGCGAGGACCCCAAAAACCCCAACAGAGCCCCCGGGATGCCAACAGAGCCCCCGGGATCCCAACAGAGCCCCCGGGACACCAACAGAGCCCCCAGGCTTACAACAGAGCCCCTGGGACCCCAACAGAGCCTTCGGGACCCCAACAGAGCCCCCAGGACCCCAACAGAGCCCCCAGGACCCCAACAGAACTCCCAGAAGCCGAACAGAGCTCCCAGGACGACAACAGAGACCTCAGGACCCCCACAGAGCTCCCAGGACACCAACAGAGCCCTCAGGAAAACAACAGAGCCCCCAGCACCCCAACAGGGACCCCCTTTACACCAGCGAAGACCCCGGGACCTCAACAGAGCCCCAGGGACTTCAACAGAGCCCCGGGACCCCAACAGAGTTCCCAAGATCCAAACAGAGCCCCCAGGAACCCAACAGAGACTTCAGGACCCCAACAGAGCCAGCAGGACCCCAACAGAGCCCGCAGGACCACAACAGAGCCCGCGGGAACCCAACAGAGCTCCCAGGACACGAACGGAGCCCCCGGGACCCCAGCGGAGCCCCCGGGACCCCAGCGGAGCCCCCGGGACCCCAACAGAGCCCCCGGGACCCCAACAGAGCCCCCGGGACCCCAACAGAGCCCCGGGACCCGAACCAAGCTCCGAGGATGCCAACAGAGCCCCCGGGACCTCAACAGAGCACCCGGGACCCCAACAGAGTTCCCAAGATCCAAACAGAGCCCCCAGGAACCCAACAGAGACTTCAGGACCCCAACAGAGACTTCAGGACACCAACACAGCTCGCAGGACCCCAACAGAGCCCGCAGGACCCCAACAGAGCCCCCAGGACCCCAACAGAGCCCCCAGGACCCCAACAGAGCCCCCGGGAACCCAGCGGAGCCCCCGGGAACCAGCGGAGCCCCCGGGACCCGAACCAAGCTCCGAGGACGCCAACAGAGCCCCGGGACCCCAACAGAGCCCCCGGGACCCCAACAGAGCAACCAGGAGCCGAACAGAGACCCCAGGACCCCAACGGAGCCCCCAGGACCACAACGGAGTCCCCAAAACCCGAACAGACCCCCCCGGTACAACAACAGAGCCCCCGGGACCACAACAGAGCCCCCAAGACACGAACAGGACCTCCAGGACCACAACAGAGCCCCCGGACCACAACAGAGCCCCCAGGAACCCAACAGGGCCAAAATAACCACAACAGAGCCCCCAGAACCCCAACAGAGCCCCCGGGACACCAACAGATCCTTTGGGACCCCAAGAGACCCCCGGGACCCCAAGAGACCCGCCGGGACCCCAACAGAAGCCCCAAGACCCCAGAAAAGCCCCCGGGACCCCAACAGAGCCCCGGGACCACAACAGAGCCCCCAGGCTTACAACAGAGCCCCCAGGACCCCAACAGAGCCTTCGGGACCCCAACAGGGCCCCCGGGACCCCAACAGAAGCCCCAAGACCCCAGCAAAGCCCCGGGACCCCAACAGAGCCCCCAGGACCCCAACAGAGCCCCCAGGACCCCAACAGAACTCCCAGAATCTGAACAGAGCTCCCAGGACGACAACAGAGACCTCAGGACCCCCACAGAGCTCCGAGGACACCAACAGAGCCCTCAGGAAAACAACAGAGCCCCAGGACCACAACAGAGCCCCCCGGGACCACAACAGAGCCCCCAGGACGCAAATAGAGCCCCCAGAACGCAAACAGAGCCCCCAGAACAACAACAGAGCCCATAGGGCACCAACAGAGACCCTAGGACAACCACAGAGCCCCAGGACCGCAACAGAGCCCCCAGGAGCCCAACAGAGCCCCCAAAAACACAACAGAGCCCCCAGGACAACAACAGAGACCCCAGGACAACAACAGAGCCCCCAGGACAACAACAGAGCCCCCAGGACAACAACAGAGCATGCAGGACCACAGCAGAGCCCCGAGCAGCACAACAGAGGCCCCAGCAGCACAACAGAGCCCCCAGCAGCACAACAGAGCCCCCAGGACCACAACAGAGCTCACAGGACAACAATAGACCCCCAGGAACCCAACAGATCCCCCAGGTCCCCAACAGGGTCTCCAGGACCCCAACAGGGTCTCCAGGACCTCAACAGAGCACACATTACCCCAGCGAAGACCCCAGGACCCCAACAGAGCTCCCAGGACCCCAACAGAGCCCCCAGGACCCCAACAGGGACCCCCTTTACCCCAGCGAAGACCCCGGGACCTCAACAGAGCACCCGGGACCCCAACAGAGTTCCCAAGATCCAAACAGAGCCCCCAGGAACCCAACAGAGACTTCAGGACCCCAACAGAGACTTCAGGACACCAACACAGCTCGCAGGACCCCAACAGAGCCCGCAGGACCCCAACAGAGCCCCCAGGACACGAACGGAGCCCCCGGGAACCCAGCGGAGCCCCCGGGACCCCAGCGGAGCCCCCGGGACCCGAACCAAGCTCCGAGGACGCCAACAGAGCCCCCGGGACCCCAACAGAGCCTGCGGGACCCCAACAGAGCCCCCGGGACCCCAACAGAGCAACCAGGAGCCGAACAGAGACCCCAGGACCCCAACGGAGCCCCCAGGACCACAACGGAGTCCCCAAAACACGAACAGACCCCCCCGGGACAACAACAGAGCCCCCGGGACCACAACAGAGACCCCAAGACACGAACAGGACCTCCAGGACCACAACAGAGCCCCTGGGACCACAACAGAGCCCCCGGGACCACAACAGAGCCCCCAGGAACCCAACAGAGCCAAAATAACCACAACAGAGCCCCCAGAACCCCAACAGAGCCCCAGGGACCCCAACAGATTCCCCGGGACCCCAACAGATCCCTCGGGAACCCAACAGATACCCCGGGGCCCCCTGAGCCCCCGGGGACCCCAACAGAGCCCCCGGGAAAACAACAGAGACCCCAGAACTCGAACAGAGCCCCCAGGACCCCAACAGAGCCCCCGGGACCCCAACAGAGCGCCCGGGACCCCAACAGAGCCCCAGGGGAACAACAGAGACCCCAGGGGAACAACAGAGCCCCCAAAACCCGAACAGATGCCCAGGACACCAACAGAGACCCCGGGACGACAACAGAGCCCCCGGGACGACAACAGAGACCCCAGGACCCCAGCGAAGACCCCAAAAACTCCAACAGAGCCCCCGGGACCCCAACAGAGCTCCCAGGAATCCAAAAGAGCCCCCGGGACCCCAACAGATCCTTTGGGACCCCAAGAGACCCCCCGGGACCCCAAGAGACCCGCCGGGACTCCAACAGAAGCCACAAGACCCAGAAAAGCCCCCGGGACCCCAACAGAGCCCCCAGGATCCCAACAGAGCCCCCAGGACAACAACAGAGCCTCCAGAACCCGAACCAAGCTCCCGGGACACCAACAGAGCCCGCGGGACCCCAACAGAGCCCCCAGGACCCCAACAGAGACCCCAGGACCCCAACAGGGACCCCCTTTAGCCCAGAGAAAACCCCGGGACCTCAACAGAGCCCCCGGGACTTCAACAGAGCCCCCGGGACCCCAGCGAGGACCTCAAAAACCCCAACAGAGCCCCCGGGATGCCAACAGAGCCCCCGGGATCCCAACAGAGCCCCCGGGACACCAACAGAGCCCCAGGCTTACAACAGAGCCCCCGGGACCCCAACAGAGCCTTCGGGACCCCAACAGAGCCCCCGGGACCCCAACAGAAGCCCCAAGACCCCAGCAAAGCCCCCGGGACCCCAACAGAGCCCCCGGGACCCCAACAGAGCCCCCAGGACCCCAACAGAGCCCCCAGGACCCCAACAGAGCCTCCAGAACCCGAACAAAGCTCCCGGGACACCAACAGAGCCCGCGGGACCCCAACAGAGCCCCCAGGACCCCAACAGAGACCCCAGGACCCCAACAGGGACCCCCTTTAGCCCAGAGAAAACCCGGGACCTCAACAGAGCCCCCGGGACTTCAACAGAGCCCCCGGGACCCCAGCGAGGACCTCAAAAACCCCAACAGAGCCCCCGGGATGCCAACAGAGCCCCCGGGATTCCAACAGAGCCCCCGGGACACCAACAGAGCCCCCAGACTTACAACAGAGCCCCCGGGACAACAACAGAGCCTTCGGGACCCCAACAGAGCCCCCGGGACCCCAACAGAAGCCCCAAGACCCCAGCAAAGCCCCCGGGACCCCAACAGAGCTTCCGGGACCCCAACAGAGCCCCCGGGACCCCAACAGAACTCCCAGAAGCCGAACAGAGCTCCCAGGACGACAACAGAGACCTCAGGACCCCCACAGAGCTCCCAGGACACCAACAGAGCCCTCAGGAAAACAACAGAGCCCCCAGGACCCCAACAGGGACCCCCTTTACCCCAGCGAAGACCCCGGGACCTCAACAGAGCCCCAGGGACTTCAACAGAGCCCCCGGGACCCCAACAGAGTTCCCAAGATCCAAACAGAGCCCCCAGGAACCCAACAGAGACTTCAGGACCCCAACAGAGCCACCAGGACCCCAACAGAGCCCGCAGGACCCCAACAGAGCCCGCAGGACCCCAACAGAGCTCCCAGGACATGAACGGAGCCCCCGGGACCCCAGCGGAGCCCCCGGGCCCCAGCGGAGCCCCCGGGACCCGAACCAAGCTCCGAGGACGCCAACAGAGCCCCCGGGACCCCAACAGAGCCCCTGGGACCCCAACAGAGCAACCAGGAGCCGAACAGAGCCCCAGGACCACAACGGAGCCCCCAGGACCACAACGGAGCTCCAAAACCCGAACAGACTCCCCGGGACAACAACAGAGCCCCCGGGACCACAACAGAGCCCCCAAGACACGAACAGGACCTCCAGGACCACAACAGAGCCCCTGGGACCACAACACAGCCCCCGGGACCACAACAGAGCCCCAGGGATCACAGCAGAGCCCCCGGGACCACAACAGAGCCCCCAGGAACCCAACAGAGCCAAAATAACCAAAACAGAGCCCCCAGAACCCCAACAAAGCCCCCGGGACCCCAACAGATCCCCGGGACCCCAACAGATCCCCCGGGGACCCCAACAGAGCCCCCGGGAGAACAACAGAGACCCTAGAACTCGAACAGAGCCCCCAGGACCCCAATAGAGCCCCCAGGACCCCAACAGAGCCCCCAGGAGAACAACAAAGCCCTAAAAACCAGCACAGAGCCCCCGGGACCCCAACAGAGCCCCCGGGACCCCAACAGAGCTCCCAGGAACCCGAACCAAGCTCCGAGGACACCAACAGAGCCCCCGGGACCCCAACAGAGCCTGCGGGACCCCAACAGAGCCCCCGGGACCCCAACAGAGCAACCAGGAGCCGAACAGAGACCCCAGGACCCCAACGGAGCCCCCAGGACCACAACGGAGTCCCCAAATCCCGAACAGACCCCCCCGGGACAACAACAGAGCCCCCGGGACCACAACAGAGCCCCAAGACACGAACAGGACCTCCAGGACCCCAACAGAGCCCCCGGGACCCCAACAGAGCCCCCGGGACCCCAACAGAGCCCCCGGGAACCCGAACCAAGCTCCGAGGACACCAACAGAGCCCCCGGGACCCCAACAGAGCCTACGGGACCCCAACAGAGCCCTCGGGACCCCAACAGAGCAACCAGGAGCCGAACAGAGACCCCAGGACCCCAACGCAGCCCCCAGGACCACAACGGAGTCCCCAAAACACGAACAGACCCCCCCGGGACAACAACAGAGCCCCCAAGACACGAACAGGACCTCCAGGACCACAACAGAGCCCCCGGGACCACAACAGAGCCCCCGGGATCACAACAGAGCCCCCAGGAACCCAACAGAGCCAAAATAACCACAACAGAGCCCCCAGAACCCCAACAGAGTCCCCGGGACACCAACAGATCAGCCGGGACCCCAACAGATCCCCCGGGACCCCAACAGATACCCGGGACCCCTACAGAGCCCCCGGGAGAACAACAGAGACACCAGAACTCGAACAGAGCCCCAGGACCCCAACAGAGCCCCCAGGACCCCAACAGAGCCCCCAGGACCCCAACAGAGCCCCCAGGACAACATTAGAGCACCCAGGAACCCAACAGATCCCCCAGGTCCCCAACAGAGCCCCCAGGACACCAACAGGGTCCCCAGGACCTCAACAGAGCACACATTACCCCAGCGAAGACCCCAGGACCCCAACAGAGCTCCCAGAACCCCAACAGAGCCCCCAGGACCCCAACAGGGACCCCCTTTACCCCAGCGAAGAACCCGGGACCTCAACAGAGCCCCCGGGACCCCAACAGAGTTCCCAAGATCCAAACAGAGCCCCCAGGAAACCAACAGAGACTTCAGGACCCCAACAGAGCCAGCAGGACACCAACAGAGCCCGCAGGACCCCAACAGAGCCCGCAGGACCCCAACAGAGCCCCCGGGAACCCAGCGGAGCCCCCGGGACCCCAGCGGAGCCTCCAGAACCCGAACCAAGCTCCGAGGACGCCAACAGAGCCCCCGGGACCCCAACAGAGCCTGCGGGACCCCAACAGAGCAACCAGGAGCCGAACAGAGACCCCAGGACCCCAACGGAGCCCCAGGACCACAACGGAGTCCCCAAAACCCGAACAGACCCCCCAGTACAACAACAGAGCCCCCGGGACCACAACAGAGCCCCCAAGACACGAACAGGACCTCCAGGACCACAACAGAGCCCCCGGGACCACAACAGAGCCCCCGGGACCACAACAGAGCCCCCAGGAACCCAACAGAGCCAAAATAACCACAACAGAGTCCCCAGAACCCCAACAGAGCCCCCGGGACACCAACAGATCCCCCGGGACCCCAACAGATCCCCGGGACCCCAACAGATACCCCGGGGACCCCTACAGATACCCCGGAGAACAACAGAGACCCCAGAACTCGAACAGAGCCCCCGGGACCCCAACAGAGGCCCCAGGAGAACAACAGAGCCCCCAGGAGAACAACAAAGCCCCCAAAAACCAGCACAGAGGCCCCAGAACCCCAACAGAGCCCCCGGGACCCCAACAGAGCCCCCAGGGGAACAACAGAGCCTTCAGGGAACAACAGAGCCCCCAAAACCCAAACAGATGCCCCAGGACACCAAAACAGATGCCCCAGGACACCAACAGAGTCCCCGGGACGACAACAGAGCCCCCGGGACGACAACAGAGACCCCAGGACCCCAGCGAAGACCCCAAAAACTCCAACAGAGCCCCCGGGACGTCAACAGAGCTCCCAGGAATCCAACAGAGCCCCCGGGACCCCTACAGATCCTTTGGGACCCCAAGAGACCCCCCGGGACCCCAAGAGACCCGCCGGGACCCCAACAGAAGCCCCAAGACCCCAGAAAAGCCCCCGGGACCCCAACAGAGCCCCCGGGACCCCAACAGAGCCCCCAGGCTTACAACAGAGCCCCCGGGACCCCAACAGAGCCCTCGGGACCCCAACAGATCCCCCGGGACCCCAACAGAAGCCCCAAGACCCCAGCAAAGCCCCCGGGACACCAACAGAGCACTCAGGAAAACAACAGAGCCCCCAGGACCCCAACGGGAACCCCCTTTACCCCAGCGAAGACCCCGGGACCTCAACAGAGCCCCAGGGACTTCAACAGAGCCCCGGGACCCCAACAGAGTTCCCAAGATCCAAACAGAGCCCCCAGGAACCCAACAGAGACTTCAGGACCCCAACAGAGCCAGCAGGACCCCAACAGAGCCAGCAGGACCCCAACAGAGCCCGCGGGACCCCAACAGAGCTCCCAGGACAAGAACGGAGCCCCCGGGACCCCAGCGGAGCCCCCGGGACCCGAACCAAGCTCCGAGGACGCCAACAGAGCCCCTGGGACCCCAACAGAGCCTGTGGGACCCCAACAGAGCCCCCGGGACCCCAACAGAGCCCCCAGGACCACAACAGAGCCCCAAAGACATGAACAGGACCTCCAGGACCACAACAGAGCCCCTGGGACCACAACACAGCCCCCGGGACCACAACAGAGCCCCAGGGATCACAGCAGAGCCCCCGGGACCACAACAGAGCCCCCAGGAACCCAACAGAGCCAAAATAACCAAAACAGAGCCCCCAGAACCTCAACAAAGTCCCTGGGACCCCAACAGATCCCCCGGGACCCCAACAGATCCCCTGGGGACCCCAACAGAGCCCCCGGGAGAACAACAGAGACCCCAGAACTCGAACAGAGCCCCCAGGACCCCAATAGAGGCCCCAGGACCACAACAGAGCCCCCAGGAGAACAACAAAGCCCCCAAAAACCAGCACAGAGGCCCCGGGACCCCAACAGAGCCCCCGGGACCCCAACAGAGCTCCCAGGGACCACAACAGAGCTCCCAGGAACCCGAACCAAGCTCCGAGGACGGCAACAGAGCCCCCGGGACCCCAACAGAGCCTGCGGGACTCCCACAGAGCCCCCCGGGACCCCAACAGAGCCCCCAAGACACGAACAGGACCTCCAGGACCACAACAGAGCCCCTGGGACCACAACAAAGCCCCCGGGACCACAACAGAGCCCCCAGGAACCCAACAGAGCCAAAATAACCACAACAGAGCCCCCAGAACCCCAACAGAGCCCCCGGGACACCAACAGATCCCCCGGGACCCCAACAGATCCCCCGGGACCCCAACAGATACCCCGGGGACCCCTGAGCCCCCGGGGACCCCAACAGAGCCCCCGGGAGAACAACAGAGACCCCAGAACTCGAACAGAGCCCCCAGGACCCCAACAGAGCCCCCAGGACCCCAACAGAGCCCCCAGGAGAACAACAAAGCCCCCAAAAACCAGCACACAGGCCCCGGAACCCCAACAGAGCCCCCGGGACCCCAACAGAGACCCCGGGACACCAACAGAGCCCCCAGGGGAACAACAGAGACCCCAGGGGAACAACAGAGCCCCCAAAACCCGAACAGATGCCCCAGGACACCAACAGAGCACCCGGGACGACAACAGAGCCCCGGAACGACAACAGAGACCCCAGGAACCCAGCGAAGACCCCAAAAACTCCAACAGAGCCCCCGGGACACCAACAGAGCTCCCAGGAATCCAACAGAGCCCCCGGGACCCCAACAGATCCTTTGGGACACCAAGAGACCCCCCGGGACCCCAAGAGACCCGCCGGGACCCCAACAGAAGCCCCAAGACCCCAGAAAAGCCCCCGGGACCCCAACACAGCCCCCAGGATCCCAACAGAGCCCCCAGGACAACAACAGAGCCTCCAGAACCCGAACCAAGCTCCCGGGACACCAACAGAGCCCGCGGGACCCCAACAGAGCCCCCAGGACCCCAACAGAGACCCCAGGACCCCAACAGGGACCCCCTTTAGCCCAGAGAAAACCCCGGGACTTCAACAGAGCCCCCGGGACCCCAACAGAGTTCCCAAGATCCAAACAGAGCCCCCAGGAACCCAACAGAGACTTCAGGACCCCAACAGAGCCAGCAGGACCCCAACAGAGCCCGCAGGACCCCAACAGAGCCCGCAGGACCCCAACAGAGCTCCCAGGACATGAACGGAGCCCCCGGGACCCCAGCGGAGGCCCCGGGGCCCCAGCGGAGCCCCCGGGACCCGAACCAAGCTCCGAGGACGCCAACAGAGCCCCCGGGACCCCAACAGAGCCCCTGGGACCCCAACAGAGCAACCAGGAGCCGAACAGAGCCCCCAGGACCACAACGGAGCCCCCAGGACCACAACGGAGCTCCCAAAACCCGAACAGACTCCCCCGGGACAACAACAGAGCCCCCGGGACCACAACAGAGCCCCCAAGACACGAACAGGACCTCCAGGACCACAACAGAGCCCCTGGGACCACAACACAGCCCCCGGGACCACAACAGAGCCCCAGGGATCACAGCAGAGCCCCCGGGACCACAACAGAGCCCCCAGGAACCCAACAGAGCCAAAATAACCAAAACAGAGCCCCAGAACCCCAACAAAGCCCCCGGGACCCCAACAGATCCCCCGGGACCCCAACAGATCCCCCGGGGACCCCAACAGAGCCCCCGGGAGAACAACAGAGACCCTAGAACTCGAACAGAGCCCCCAGGACCCCAATAGAGCCCCCAGGACCCCAACAGAGCCCCCAGGAGAACAACAAAGCCCCTAAAAACCAGCACAGAGCCCCCGGGACCCCAACAGAGCCCCCGGGACCCCAACAGAGCTCCCAGGAACCCGAACCAAGCTCCGAGGACACCAACAGAGCCCCCGGGACCCCAACAGAGCCTGCGGGACCCCAACAGAGCCCCCGGGACCCCAACAGAGCAACCAGGAGCCGAACAGAGACCCCAGGACCCCAACGGAGCCCCCAGGACCACAACGGAGTCCCCAAATCCCGAACAGACCCCCCCCGGGACAACAACAGAGCCCCCGGGACCACAACAGAGCCCCCAAGACACGAACAGGACCTCCAGGACCCCAACAGAGCCCCCGGGACCCCAACAGAGCCCCCGGGACCCCAACAGAGCCCCCGGGACCCCAACAGAGCCCCCGGGACCCCAACAGAGCCCCCGGGAACCCGAACCAAGCTCCGAGGACACCAACAGAGCCCCCGGGACCCCAACAGAGCCTACGGGACCCCAACAGAGCCCTCGGGACCCCAACAGAGCAACCAGGAGCCGAACAGAGACCCCAGGACCCCAACGGAGCCCCCAGGACCACAACGGAGTCCCCAAAACACGAACAGACCCCCCCGGGACAACAACAGAGCCCCCAAGACACGAACAGGACCTCCAGGACCACAACAGAGCCCCCGGGACCACAACAGAGCCCCCGGGATCACAACAGAGCCCCCAGGAACCCAACAGAGCCAAAATAACCACAACAGAGCCCCCAGAACCCCAACAGAGTCCCCGGGACACCAACAGATCAGCCGGGACCCCAACAGATCCCCCGGGACCCCAACAGATACCCGGGACCCCTACAGAGCCCCCGGGAGAACAACAGAGACACCAGAACTCGAACAGAGCCCCCAGGACCCCAACAGAGCCCCCAGGACCCCAACAGAGCCCCCAGGACCCCAACAGAGCCCCCAGGACAACATTAGAGCACCCAGGAACCCAACAGATCCCCCAGGTCCCCAACAGAGCCCCCAGGACACCAACAGGGTCCCCAGGACCTCAACAGAGCACACATTACCCCAGCGAAGACCCCAGGACCCCAACAGAGCTCCAGAACCCCAACAGAGCCCCCAGGACCCCAACAGGGACCCCCTTTACCCCAGCGAAGAACCCGGGACCTCAACAGAGCCCCCGGGACCCCAACAGAGTTCCCAAGATCCAAACAGAGCCCCCAGGAAACCAACAGAGACTTCAGGACCCCAACAGAGCCAGCAGGACACCAACAGAGCCCGCAGGACCCCAACAGAGCCCGCAGGACCCCAACAGAGCCCCCGGGAACCCAGCGGAGCCCCCGGGACCCCAGCGGAGCCTCCAGAACCCGAACCAAGCTCCGAGGACGCCAACAGAGCCCCCGGGACCCCAACAGAGCCTGCGGGACCCCAACAGAGCAACCAGGAGCCGAACAGAGACCCCAGGACCCCAACGGAGCCCCCAGGACCACAACGGAGTCCCCAAAACCCGAACAGACCCCCCCAGTACAACAACAGAGCCCCCGGGACCACAACAGAGCCCCCAAGACACGAACAGGACCTCCAGGACCACAACAGAGCCCCCGGGACCACAACAGAGCCCCCGGGACCACAACAGAGCCCCCAGGAACCCAACAGAGCCAAAATAACCACAACAGAGTCCCCAGAACCCCAACAGAGCCCCCGGGACACCAACAGATCCCCCGGGACCCCAACAGATCCCCCGGGACCCCAACAGATACCCCGGGGACCCCTACAGATACCCCGGGAGAACAACAGAGACCCCAGAACTCGAACAGAGCCCCCGGGACCCAAACAGAGCCCCCAGGAGAACAACAGAGCCCCCAGGAGAACAACAAAGCCCCCAAAAACCAGCACAGAGGCCCCAGAACCCCAACAGAGCCCCCCGGGACCCCAACAGAGCCCCCAGGGGAACAACAGAGCCTTCAGGGGAACAACAGAGCCCCCAAAACCCAAACAGATGCCCCAGGACACCAACAGAGTCCCCGGGACGACAACAGAGCCCCCGGGACGACAACAGAGACCCCAGGACCCCAGCGAAGACCCCAAAAAACTCCAACAGAGCCCCCGGGACGTCAACAGAGCTCCCAGGAATCCAACAGAGCCCCCGGGACCCCTACAGATCCTTTGGGACCCCAAGAGACCCCCCGGGACCCCAAGAGACCCGCCGGGACCCCAACAGAAGCCCCAAGACCCCAGAAAAGCCCCCGGGACCCCAACAGAGCCCCCGGGACCCCAACAGAGCCCCCAGGCTTACAACAGAGCCCCCGGGACCCCAACAGAGCCCTCGGGACCCCAACAGAGCCCCCGGGACCCCAACAGAAGCCCCAAGACCCCAGCAAAGCCCCCGGGACACCAACAGAGCACTCAGGAAAACAACAGAGCCCCCAGGACCCCAACGGGGACCCCCTTTACCCCAGCGAAGACCCCGGGACCTCAACAGAGCCCCAGGGACTTCAACAGAGCCCCCGGGACCCCAACAGAGTTCCCAAGATCCAAACAGAGCCCCCAGGAACCCAACAGAGACTTCAGGACCCCAACAGAGCCAGCAGGACCCCAACAGAGCCAGCAGGACCCCAACAGAGCCCGCGGGACCCCAACAGAGCTCCCAGGACACGAACGGAGCCCCCGGGACCCCAGCGGAGCCCCCGGGACCCGAACCAAGCTCCGAGGACGCCAACAGAGCCCCTGGGACCCCAACAGAGCCTGTGGGACCCCAACAGAGCCCCCGGGACCCCAACAGAGCCCCCAGGACCACAACAGAGCCCCAAAGACATGAACAGGACATCCAGGACCACAACAGAGCCCCTGGGACCACAACACAGCCCCCGGGACCACAACAGAGCCCCAGGGATCACAGCAGAGCCCCCGGGACCACAACAGAGCCCCAGGAACCCAACAGAGCCAAAATAACCAAAACAGAGCCCCCAGAACCTCAACAAAGCCCCTGGGACCCCAACAGATCCCCCGGGACCCCAACAGATCCCCTGGGGACCCCAACAGAGCCCCCGGGAGAACAACAGAGACCCCAGAACTCGAACAGAGCCCCCAGGACCCCAATAGAGGCCCCAGGACCACAACAGAGCCCCCAGGAGAACAACCCCCAAAAACCAGCACAGAGGCCCCGGGACCCCAACAGAGCCCCCGGGACCCCAACAGAGCTCCCAGGGACCCCAACAGAGCTCCCAGGAACCCGAACCAAGCTCCGAGGACGGCAACAGAGCCCCCGGGACCCCAACAGAGCCTGCGGGACTCCCACAGAGCCCCCGGGACCCCAACAGAGCCCCCAAGACACGAACAGGACCTCCAGGACCACAACAGAGCCCCTGGGACCACAACAAAGCCCCCGGGACCACAACAGAGCCCCCAGGAACCCAACAGAGCCAAAATAACCACAACAGAGCCCCCAGAACCCCAACAGAGCCCCCGGGACACCAACAGATCCCCCGGGACCCCAACAGATCCCCCGGGACCCCAACAGATACCCCGGGGACCCCTTAGCCCCCGGGGACCCCAACAGAGCCCCCGGGAGAACAACAGAGACCCCAGAACTCGAACAGAGCCCCCAGGACCCCAACAGAGCCCCCAGGACCCCAACAGAGCCCCCAGGAGAACAACAAAGCCCCCAAAAACCAGCACACAGGCCCCGGAACCCCAACAGAGCCCCCGGGACCCCAACAGAGACCCCGGGACACCAACAGAGCCCCCAGGGGAACAACAGAGACCCCAGGGGAACAACAGAGCCCCCAAAACCCGAACAGATGCCCCAGGACACCAACAGAGCACCCGGGACGACAACAGAGCCCCCGGAACGACAACAGAGACCCCAGGAACCCAGCGAAGACCCCAAAAACTCCAACAGAGCCCCCGGGACACCAACAGAGCTCCCAGGAATCCAACAGAGCCCCCGGGACCCCAACAGATCCTTTGGGACACCAAGAGACCCCCCGGGACCCCAAGAGACCCGCCGGGACCCCAACAGAAGCCCCAAGACCCCAGAAAAGCCCCCGGGACCCCAACACAGCCCCCAGGATCCCAACAGAGCCCCCAGGACAACAACAGAGCCTCCAGAACCCGAACCAAGCTCCCGGGACACCAACAGAGCCCGCGGGACCCCAACAGAGCCCCCAGGACCCCAACAGAGACCCCAGGACCCCAACAGGGACCCCCTTTAGCCCAGAGAAAACCCCGGGACTTCAACAGAGCCCCCGGGACTTCAACAGAGCCCCCGGGACCCCAGCGAGGACCTCAAAAACCCCAACAGAGCCCCCGGGATGCCAACAGAGCCCCCGGGATCCCAACAGAGCCCCCGGGACACCAACAGAGCCCCCAGGCTTACAACAGAGCCCCCGGGACCCCAACAGAGCCTTCGGGACCCCAACAGAGCCCCCGGGACCCCAACAGAAGCCCCAAGACCCCAGCAAAGCCCCCGGGAGCCCAACAGAGCCCCCGGGACCCCAACAGAGCCCCCAGGACCCCAACAGAGCCCCAGGACCCGAACCAAGCTCCCGGGACACCAACAGAGCCCGCGGGACCCCAACAGAGCCCCCAGGACCCCAACAGAGACCCCAGGACCCCAACAGGGACCCCCTTTAGCCCAGAGAAAACCCCGGGACCTCAACAGAGCCCCCGGGACTTCAACAGAGCCCCCGGGACCCCAGCGAGGACCTCAAAAACCCCAACAGAGCCCCCGGGATGCCAACAGAGCCCCCGGGATCCCAACAGAGCCCCCGGGACACCAACAGAGCCCCCAGGCTTACAACAGAGCCCCCGGACAACAACAGAGCCTTCGGGACCCCAACAGAGCCCCCGGGACCCCAACAGAAGCCCCAAGACCCCAGCAAAGCTCCCGGGAACACAACAGAGCCCCCGGGACCCCAACAGAGCCCCCGGGACCCCAACAGAACTCCCAGAAGCCGAACAGAGCTCCCAGGACGACAACAGAGACCTCAGGACCCCCACAGAGCTCCCAGGACACCAACAGAGCCCTCAGGAAAACAACAGAGCCCCCAGGACCCCAACAGGGACCCCCTTTACCCCAGCGAAGACCCGGGACCTCAACAGAGCCCCAGGGACTTCAACAGAGCCCCCGGGACCCCAACAGAGTTCCCAAGATCCAAACAGAGCCCCCAGGAACCCAACAGAGACTTCAGGACCCCAACAGAGCCACCAGGACCCCAACAGAGCCCGCAGGACCCCAACAGAGCTCCCAGGACAAGAACGGAGCCCCCGGGACCCCAGCGGAGCCCCCGGGACCCCAGCGGAGCCCCCGGGACCCGAACCAAGCTCCGAGGACGCCAACAGAGCCCCCGGGACCCCAACAGAGCCCCCGGGACCCCAACAGAGCAACCAGGAGCCGAACAGAGCCCCCAGGACCACAACGGAGCCCCCAAAACCCGAACAGACTCCCCCGGGACAACAACAGAGCCCCCGGGACCACAACAGAGCCCCCAAGACACGAACAGGACCTCCAGGACCACAACAGAGCCCCTGGGACCACAACACAGCCCCCGGGACCACAACAGAGCCCCAGGGATCACAGCAGAGCCCCCGGGACCACAACAGAGCCCCCAGGAACCCAACAGAGCCAAAATAACCAAAACAGAGCCCCCAGAACCCCAACAAAGCCCCCGGGACCCCAACAGATCCCCGGGACCCCAACAGATCCCCCGGGGACCCCAACAGAGCCCCCGGGAGAACAACAGAGACCCTAGAACTCGAACAGAGCCCCCAGGACCCCAATAGAGCCCCCAGGACCCCAACAGAGCCCCCAGGAGAACAACAAAGCCCCTAAAAACCAGCACAGAGCCCCCGGGACCCCAACAGAGCCCCCGGGACCCCAACAGAGCTCCCAGGAACCCGAACCAAGCTCCGAGGACACCAACAGAGCCCCCGGGACCCCAACAGAGCCCCCGGGACCCCAACAGAGCAACCAGGAGCCGAACAGAGACCCCAGGACCCCAACGGAGCCCCCAGGACCACAACGGAGTCCCCAAATCCCGAACTGACCCCCCCGGGACAACAACAGAGCCCCGGGACCACAACAGAGCCCCCAAGACACGAACAGGACCTCCAGGACCACAACAGAGCCCCCGGGACCCCAACAGAGCCCCCGGGACCCCAACAGAGCCCCGGGACCCCAACAGAGCCCCCGGGACCCCAACAGAGCCCCCGGGACCCCAACAGAGCCCCCGGGAACCCGAACCAAGCTCCGAGGACACCAACAGAGCCCCCGGGACCCCAACAGAGCCTACGGGACCCCAACAGAGCCCTCGGGACCCCAACAGAGCACCTAGGAGCCGAACAGAGACCCCAGGACCCCAACGGAGCCCCCAGGACCACAACGGAGTCCCCAAAACACGAACAGACCCCCCGGGACAACAACAGAGCCCCCAAGACACGAACAGGACCTCCAGGACCACAACAGAGCCCCCGGGACCACAACAGAGCCCCCGGGATCACAACAGAGCCCCCAGGAACCCAACAGAGCCAAAATAACCACAACAGAGCCCCCAGAACCCCAACAGAGCCCCCGGGACACCAACAGATCAGCCGGGACCCCAACAGATACCCCGGGACCCCAACAGATACCCCGGGACCCCTACAGAGCCCCCGGGAGAACAACAGAGACCCCAGAACTCGAACAGAGCCCCCAGGACCCCAACAGAGCCTCCAGGACCCCAACAGAGCCCCCAGGACAACAATAGAGCACCCAGGAACCCAACAGATCCCCCAGGTCCCCAACAGAGCCCCCAGGACACCACAGGGTCCCCAGGACCTCAACAGAGCACACATTACCCCAGCGAAGACCCCAGGACCCCAACAGAGCTCCCAGGACCCCAACAGAGCCCCCAGGACCCCAACAGGGACCCCCTTTACCCCAGTGAAGAACCCGGGACCTCAACAGAGCCCCCGGGACCCCAACAGAGTTCCCAAGATCCAAACAGAGCCCCCAGGAAACCAACAGAGACTTCAGGACCCCAACAGAGCCAGCAGGACACCAACAGAGCCCGCAGGACCCCAACAGAGCCCGCAGGACCCCAACAGAGCCCGCAGGACACGAACGGAGCCCCCGGGAACCCAGCGGAGCCCCCGGGACCCCAGCGGAGCCTCCAGAACCCGAACCAAGCTCCGAGGACGCCAACAGAGCCCCCGGGACCCCAACAGAGCCTGCGGGACCCCAACAGAGCAACCAGGAGCCGAACAGAGACCCCAGGACCCCAACGGAGCCCCCAGGACCACAACGGAGTCCCCAAAACACGAACAGACCCCCCCAGTACAACAACAGAGCCCCCGGGACCACAACAGAGCCCCCAAGACACGAACAGGACCTCCAGGACCACAACAGAGCCCCCGGGACCACAACAGAGCCCCCGGGACCACAACAGAGCCCCCAGGAACCCAACAGAGCCAAAATAACCACAACAGAGCCCCCAGAACCCCAACAGAGCCCCCGGGACACCAACAGATCCCCCGGGACATCAACAGATCCCCCGGGACCCCAACAGATACCCCGGGGACCCCTACAGATACCCGGGAGAACAACAGAGACCCCAGAACTCGAACAGAGCCCCCGGACCCCAACAGAGCCCCCAGGAGAACAACAAAGCCCCCAAAAACCAGCACAGAGGCCCCAGAACCCCAACAGAGCCCCCGGGACCCCAACAGAGCCCCCCAGGGGAACAACAGAGCCTTCAGGGGAACGGCAGAGCCCCCAAAACCCAACAGATGCCCCAGGACACCAACAGAGTCCCCGGGACGACAACAGAGCCCCCGGGACGACAACAGAGACCCCAGGACTCCAACAGAGCCCCCGGGACCCCAACAGATCCTTTGGGACCCCAAGAGACCCCCCGGGACCCCAAGAGACCCGCCGGGACCCCAACAGAAGCCCCAAGACCCCAGAAAAGCCCCCGGGACCCCAACAGAGCCCCGGGACCCCAACAGAGCCCCCAGGCTTACAACAGAGCCCCCGGGACCCCAACAGAGCCCTCGGGACCCCAACAGAGCCCCCGGGACCCCAACAGAAGCCCCAAGACCCCAGCAAAGCCCCCGGGACACCAACAGAGCACTCAGGAAAACAACAGAGCCCCCAGGACCCCAACGGGGACCCCCTTTACCCCAGCGAAGACCCCGGGACCTCAACAGAGCCCCAGGGACTTCAACAGAGCCCCCGGGACCCCAACAGAGTTCCCAAGATCCAAACAGAGCCCCCAGGAACCCAACAGAGACTTCAGGACCCCAACAGAGCCAGCAGGACCCCAACAGAGCCAGCAGGACCCCAACAGAGCCCGCGGGACCCCAACAGAGCTCCCAGGACACGAACGGAGCCCCCGGGACCCCAGCGGAGGCCCCGGGACCCGAACCAAGCTCCGAGGACGCCAACAGAGCCCCTGGGACCCCAACAGAGCCTGTGGGACCCCAACAGAGCCCCCGGGACCCCAACAGAGCCCCCAGGACCCCAACGAAGCCCCCAGGACCACAACGGAGCTCCCAAAACCCGAACAGACTCCCCCGGGACAACAACAGAGCCCCCGGGACCACAACAGAGCCCCAAAGACACGAACAGGACATCCAGGACCACAACAGAGCCCCTGGGACCACAACACAGCCCCCGGGACCACAACAGAGCCCCAGGGATCACAGCAGAGCCCCCGGGACCACAACAGAGCCCCCAGGAACCCAACAGAGCCAAAATAACCAAAACAGAGCCCCCAGAACCCCAACAAAGCCCCCGGGACCCCAACAGATCCCCCGGGACCCCAACAGATCCCCCGGGGACCCCAACAGAGCCCCCGGGAGAACAACAGAGACCCCAGAACTCGAACAGAGCCCCCAGGACCCCAATAGAGGCCCCAGGACCACAACAGAGCCCCCAGGAGAACAACAAAGCCCCCAAAAACCAGCACAGAGGCCCCGGGACCCCAACAGAGCCCCCGGGACCCCAACAGAGCCCCCAGGACCCCAACAGAGCTCCCAGGAACCCGAACCAAGCTCCGAGGACGGCAACAGAGCCCCCGGGACCCCAACAGAGCCTGCGGGACTCCCACAGAGCCCCCGGGACCCCAACACAGCAACCAGGAGCCGAACAGAGACCCCAGGACCCCAACGGAGCCCCCAGGACCACAATGGAGTCCCCAAAACACGAACAGACCCCCCGGGACAACAACAGAGCCCCCGGGACCACAACAGAGCCCCCAAGACACGACAGCACCTCCAGGACCATAACAGAGCCCCCGGGACCACAACAGAGCCCCCGGGACCACAACAGAGCCCCCAGGACCACAACAGAGCCCCCAGGACCACAACAGAGCCTCCAGAAACCGAACCAAGCTCCCGGGGACACCAACAGAGCCCGCGGGACCCCAACAGAGCCCCCAGGACCCCAACAGAGACCCCAGGACCCCAACAGGGACCCCCTTTAGCCCAGAGAAAACCCGGGACCTCAACAGAGCCCCCGGGACTTCAACAGAGCCCCCGGGACCCCCAGCGAGGACCTCAAAAACCCCAACAGAGCCCCCGGGATGCCAACGGAGCCCCCGGGATCCCAACAGAGCCCCCGGGACACCAACAGAGCCCCCAGGCTTACAACAGAGCCCCCGGGACCCCAACAGAGCCTTCGGGACACCAACAGAGCCCCCGGGACCCCAACAGAAGCCCCAAGACCCCAGCAAAGCCCCCGGGACCCCAACAGAGCCCCCGGGACACCAACAGAGCCCCCGGGACCCCAACAGAACTCCCAGAAGCCGAACAGAGCTCCCAGGACGACAACAGAGACCTCAGGACCCCCACAGAGCTCCCAGGACACCAACAGAGCCCTCAGGAAAACAACAGAGCCCCCAGGACCCCAACAGGGACCCCCTTTACCCCAGCGAAGACCCCGGGACCTCAACAGAGCCCCAGAAACTTCAACAGAGCCCCCGGGACCCCAACAGAGTTCCCAAGATCCAAACAGAGCCCCCAGGAACCCAACAGAGACTTCAGGACCCCAACAGAGCCAGCAGGACCCCAACAGAGCCCGCAGGACCCCAACAGAGCCCGCGGGACCCCAACAGAGCTCCCAGGACACGAACGGAGCCCCCGGGACCCCAGCGGAGCCCCCGGGACCCCAGCGGAGCCCCCGGGACCCGAACCAAGCTCCGAGGACGCCAACAGAGCCTGCGGGACCCCAACAGAGCCTGCGGGACCCCAACAGAGCCCCCGGGACCCCAACAGAGCAACCAGGAGCCGAACAGAGCCCCCAGGACCACAACGGAGCCCCCAGGACCACAACGGAGCCCCCAAAACCCGAACAGACACCCCCGGGAAAACAACAGAGCCCCCGGGACCACAACAGAGCCCCCAAGACACGAACAGGACCTCCAGGACCACAACAGAGCCCCTGGGACCACAACACAGCCCCCGGGACCACAACAGAGCCCCAGGAACCACAACAGAGCCCCCAGGAACCCACAGAGCCAAAATAACCAAAACAGAGCCCCAGAACCCCAACAAAGCCCCCGGCACCCCCAACAGATCCCCCGGGACCCCAACAGAGCCCCCGGGAGAACAACAGAGACCCCAGAACTCGAACAGAGCCCCCAGGACCCCAATAGAGCCCCAGGACCCCAACAGAGCCCCCAGGAGAACAACAAAGCCCCTAAAAACCAGCACAGAGCCCCCGGGACCCCAACAGAGCCCCCGGGACTCCAACAGAGCTCCCAGGAACCCGAACCATGCTCCGAGGACACCAACAGAGCCCCCGGGACCCCAACAGAGCCTGCGGGACCCCAACAGAGCCCCCGGGACCCCAACAGAGCAACCAGGAGCCGAACAGAGACCCCAGGACACCAACGGAGCCCCCAGGACCACAACGGAGTCCCCAAATCCCGAACAGACACCCCCGGGACAACAACAGAGCCCCGGGACCACAACAGAGCCCCCAAGACACGAACAGGACCTCCAGGACCACAACAGAGCCCCCGGGACCCCAACAGAGCCCCCGGGACCCCAACAGAGCCCCCGGGACCCCAACAGAGCCCCCCGGGAACCCGAACCAAGCTCCGAGGACACCAACAGAGCCCCCGGGACCCCAACAGAGCCTGCGGGACCCCAACAGAGCCCTCGGGACCCCAACAGAGCACCTAGGAGCCGAACAGAGACCCCAGGACCCCAACGGAGCCCCCAGGACCACAACGGAGTCCCCAAAACCCGAACAGACACCCCCGGGACCACAACAGAGCCCCGAAGACACGAACAGGACCTCCAGGACCACAACAGAGCCCCAGGGATCACAGCAGAGCCCCCGGGACCACAACAGAGCCCCCAGGAACCCAACAGAGCCAAAATAACCACAACATAGCCCCCAGAACCCCAACAGAGCCCCCCGGGACACCAACAGATCAGCCGGGACCCCAACAGATCCCCCGGGACCCCAACAGATACCCCGGGGACCCCTACAGAGCCCCCGGGAGAACAACAGAGACCCCAGAACTCGAACAGAGCCCCCAGGACCCCAACAGAGCCCCCAGGACAACATTAGAGCACCCAGGAACCCAACAGATCCCCCAGGTCCCCAACAGAGCCCCCAGGACACCAACAGGGTCCCCAGGACCTCAACAGAGCACACATTACCCCAGCGAAGACCCCAGGACCCCAACAGAGCTCCCAGGACCCCAACAGAGCCCCCAGGACCCCAACAGGGACCCCCTTTACCCCAGCGAAGACCCCGGGACCTCAACAGAGCCCCCGGGACCCCAACAGATCCCCCGGGACCCCAACAGATCCCCCGGGGACCCCAACAGAGCCCCGGGAGAACAACAGAGACCCCAGAACTCGAACAGAGCCCCCAGGACCCCAGTAGAGCCCCAGGACCCCAACAGAGCCCCCAGGAGAACAACAAAGCCCCTAAAAACCAGCACAGAGCCCCGGGACCCCAACAGAGCCCCCGGGACCCCAACAGAGCTCCCAGGAACCCGAACGAAGCTCCGAGGACACCAACAGAGCCCCCGGACCCCAACAGAGCCTGCGGGACCCCAACAGAGCCCCCGGGACCCCAACAGAGCAACCAGGAGCCGAACAGAGACCCCAGGACACCAACGGAGCCCCCAGGACCACAACGGAGTCCCCAAATCCCGAACAGACACCCCCGGGACAACAACAGAGCCCCCGGGACCACAACAGAGCCCCCAAGACACGAACAGGACCTCCAGGACCACAACAGAGCCCCCGGGACCCCAACAGAGCCCCCGGGACCCCAACAGAGCCCCCGGGAACCCGAACCAAGCTCCGAGGACACCAACAGAGCCCCCGGGACCCCAACAGAGCCTGCGGGACCCCAACAGAGCCCTCGGGACCCCAACAGAGCACCTAGGAGCCGAACAGAGACCCCAGGACCGCAACGGAGCCCCCAGGACCACAACGGAGTCCCCAAAACCCGAACAGACACCCCCGGGACCACAACAGAGCCCCGAAGACATGAACAGGACCTCCAGGACCACAACAGAGCCCCTGGGATCACAGCAGAGCCCCCGGGACCACAACAGAGCCCCCAGGAACCCAACAGAGCCAAAATAACCACAACATAGCCCCCAGAACCCCAACAGAGCCCCCGGGACACCAACAGATCAGCCGGGACCCCAACAGATCCCCCGGGACCCCAACAGATACCCCGGGGACCCCTACAGAGCCCCCGGAGAACAACAGAGACCCCAGAACTCGAACAGAGCCCCCAGGACCCCAACAGAGCCCCCAGGACCCCAACAGAGCCCCCAGGACAACATTAGAGCACCCAGGAACCCAACAGATCCCCCAGGTCCCCAACAGAGCCCCCAGGACACCAACAGGGTCCCCAGGACCTCAACAGAGCACACATTACCCCAGCGAAGACCCCAGGACCCCAACAGAGCTCCCAGGACCCCAACAGAGCCCCCAGGACCCCAACAGGGACCCCCTTTACCCCCAGCGAAGACCCCGGGACCTCAACAGAGCCCCCGGGACCCCAACAGAGTTCCCAAGATCCAAACAGAGCCCCCGGGACCCCAACAGAGCCTGCGGGACCCCAACAGAGCCCCCGGGACCCCAACAGAGCAACCAGGAGCCGAACAGAGACCCCAGGACCCCAACGGAGCCCCCAGGACCACAACGGAGTCCCCAAAACCCGAACAGACCCCCCCCAGTACAACAACAGAGCCCCCGGGACCACAACAGAGCCCCAAGACACGAACAGGACCTCCAGGACCACAACAGAGCCCCCGGGACCACAACAGAGCCCCCGGGACCACAACAGAGCCCCCAGGAACCCAACAGAGCCAAAATAACCACAACAGAGCCCCCGGGACCCCAACAGAGCCCCCGGGACACCAACAGATCCCCCGGGACACCAACAGATCCCCCGGGACCCCAACAGATCCCCCGGGGACCCCTACAGATACCCCGGGAGAACAACAGAGACCCCAGAACTCGAACAGAGCCCCCGGGACCCCAACAGAGCCCCCAGGACCCCAACAGAGCCCCCAGGAGAACAACAAAGCCCCCAAAAACCAGCAAAGAGGCCCCAGAACCCCAACAGAGCCCCCGGGACCCCCAACAGAGCCCCCAGGGGAACAACAGAGCCTTCAGGGGAACGGCAGAGCCCCCAAAACCCAAACAGATGCCCCAGGACACCAACAGAGTCCCCGGGACGACAAGAGAGCCCCCGGGACGACAACAGAGTCCCCAGGACCCCAGCGAAGACCCCAAAAACTCCAACAGAGCCCCCGGGACGTCAACAGAGCTCCCAGGACTCCAACAGAGCCCCCGGGACCCCAACAGATCCTTTGGGACCCCAAGAGACCCCCCGGGACCCCAAGAGACCCGCTGGGACCCCAACAGAAGCCCAAGACCCCAGAAAAGCCCCCGGGACCCCAACAGAGCCCCCGGGACACCAACAGAGCCCCCGGGACCCCAACAGAGCCCTCGGGACCCCAACAGAGCCCCCGGGACCCCAACAGAAGCCCCAAGACCCCAGCAAAGCCCCCGGGACCCCAACAGAGCTCCCAGGACACCAACAGAGCCCCCAGGACCCCAACAGAGCCCCCAGGACCCCAACAGAACTCCCAGAAGCCGAACAGAGCTCCCAGGACGACAACAGAGACCTCAGGACCCCCACAGAGCTCCCAGGACACCAACAGAGCACTCAGGAAAACAACAGAGCCCCCAGGACCCCAACGGGGACCCCCTTTACCCCAGCGAAGACCCCGGGACCTCAACAGAGCCCCAGGGACTTCAACAGAGCCCCCCGGGACCCCAACAGAGTTCCCAAGATCCAAACAGAGCCCCCAGGAACCCAACAGAGACTTCAGGACCCCAACAGAGCCAGCAGGACCCCAACAGAGCCCGCGGGACCCCAACAGAGCTCCCAGGACACGAACGGAGCCCCCGGGACCCCAGCGGAGCCCCCGGGACCCGAACCAAGCTCCAAGGACGCCAACAGAGCCCCGGGGACCCCAACAGAGCCCCCGGGACCCCAACAGAGCCCCCGGGACCCCAACAGAGCCCCCGGGACCCCAACAGAGCCCCCAGGACCCCAACGGAGCCCCCAGGACCACAACGGAGCTCCCAAAACCCGAACAGACTCCCCCGGGACAACAACAGATCCCCCGGGACCACAACAGAGACCCAAAGACACGAACAGGACATCCAGGACCACAACAGAGCCCCTGGGACACAACACAGCCCCCGGGACCACAACAGAGCCCCAGGGATCACAGCAGAGCCCCCGGGACCACAACAGAGCCCCCAGGAACCCAACAGAGCCAAAATAACCAAAACAGAGCCCCCAGAACCCCAACAAAGCCCCCGGGACCCCAACAGATCCCCTGGGACCCCAACAGATCCCCCGGGGACCCCAACAGAGCCCCCGGGAGAACAACAGAGACCCCAGAACTCGAACAGAGCCCCCAGGACCCCAATAGAGGCCCCAGGACCACAACAGAGCCCCCAGGAGAACAACAAAGCCCCAAAAACCA